>NC_133779.1:46632951-46816498 GCF_003597395.2 Chelonoidis abingdonii
CACCTTAACCATGATTTCAGAAGCTACTTGGGCACCTGAAAACTCTTGGGTTTGCAGATAGCAGGCACCCTGCTGCTGTCAGATAACAGTTTCTAATTCCTAGATAGAGAAAGAAAATTAAATATTAGATCCACTCAGCCCTAATACTAACATGTTCTGACCTCTTGGGGCAAGTCACTTAAGGGACACTGGTTAGGTTTAAAATGTTGATGCAGCCAGGCACCTAGGGGGGTTTACAAAGCACTGAACCTTCTAGGTGCTTTTCAAAATCCCACTCGGTGCCTAAATACCTCTGAAAGTCTGGCTGTTAGTCTGGGGGTGCCTCAGTGACCATCTGTGCAATGGGGGTAACAGCCCAGCTCTGCCTCACCCAGGGGCTGTGCTGTGAGGCGCTCAGATGCTGCGGTGATGGGGCCACATCAGGACCACAGGTAGCGTGGGAACTTCTCTGTGCCACTGCTAGCCCTGCCCTGGGGTTCAGCCCCTTCTTTTCTCCTATGCCCCTCACACCTTCCTCTGTTCTGAATGTAGCCTGAGCTCAGAGGGCTTGGCAGTGTTTCTTCTGAGTCCCCTGGGCTCTCTCCTCACCCCCATCCCCACACAGGGATTCCTGTTTGACCAGTTCATCTAACCACTTCCAGATCCTTAATTTAATTACCAGATTGACAGTGCACTCCATATGCTTTATGGAAATATGCTTATGAATATGACATCACTGGAATATGCTTGACGCTAAATATGCTGTGTATGGTGTCATTAGATAGTTGGTAATTTACTAAGTGTGTTCATCCTATTTGTTTGCATGTCTTATTTCTATATCTGGAATTAGGAGAATAAGATATGAACTTGTATCACTGATGTCAACATATTAAGTGGAAGCCATTAAGGGAGCTCCAGAAACAATCAGTTGTAAACGGGCTTAGTTACTTGAAAGCCTCCCTGTGTACGTGTGGGGCCCACCCATGGGGAATGGTGTCACGGAGTCTGGCCCTGCACCCCTCTTCCTGGGACCCACAGTGACTTTTATCCAGCCAGTAAAACAGAAGGTTTATTGGACAACAGGAACACAGGTTACAGCAGAGCTTGCAGGCACAGTCCGGACCCCTCCACTGAGTCCTTCTGGGGGTTCAGGGTGCTTGGATCCCAGCTAGGATCCCCTGAATTCCTCCCCACAGCCCAAACCCAAACTGTCCTGCCTCTCCTCCTCCAGCCGAAAAAAAACCCTTTGTTTCCTTCTCCTCCGCCCTGCCGGCTCACATTACAACCTGACTACCTGTCCCTCACCTACAGACATCCCCTGCTTTCCCGTTCCCCACACAGACAGTCCCTACTCCATCACAAATGGAGACTGGGGGTCTGACCATGTCACCTGATGCTGCAGTGGTTCTCAAACTTTTGTACTGGTGACCCCTTTCACAGAGCAAGCCTCTGAGCGCAACCCCCCTTATCAATTAAAAACACTTTTTTATATTTTTAACACCATTATAAATGTTGGGGCAAAGCGGGGTTTGTGGTGGAGGCTGACAGCTCACTACCCCCCATGTAATAACCTTGTGACCCCCTGAGGGGTCATGACCCTCAGTTTGAGAACCCCTGTGATACTGGAATCCATCTTAAATCTGGTACTTTTCCATTTCGAAGAAGGGGTGGGGACCCAGAGAGACAAAAGATTCCCGCCTTGTGCCAAAGCTATAAAAGGGGGTGGAGCAGGACAAAGGGGGCTATCAGTCAGGCGAAACCCCCTGCTCACCACATGAGATGTCTGCTGGACCTAACAACGACTGTACCGGGGAAAGGATTGGGCCCGGACTCAGAAGGGATCTAGTGCGTGAAAGAAGCTTATTGGAATATCTCTGAGGGTGAGGTTTCATCTGTAATCAGTTTCTTACTCTATTCAGTTTTTGCTTTATTTTGCTTGGTAACTTATTTTGTTCTGTCCCTTACTACTTGAAACCACTTAAATCCTATTTTTTATGCTGAATAGATCCCTTTTGTTTATTAATAAACCCAGAGTAAGTGACTGATACCTGGGGGAGCAAACAGCTGTGCACCTCTCTCCATCAGTGTTAGAGGGGGGGACATTTTATGAATGTACCCAGTATAAGCTTTATACAGAGTAAAAGGGATTTATTTGGGGTTTGGATCCCATTGGGAACTCGGTGCTGGAGGCAGGTAACCTGATGAGCAGTTTTCAATTAGGTCTGCAGCCTTCGGGGCATGGACCAGACCTGGGTCTGTGTTGCAGCAGGCTAGTGTTTCTGGCTCAACAAAGCAAGGCTCTGGAAGTCCCAAGCTGGCAGGGAAAACGGGCTTAGAGTTAATTTCAGCACATCAGGTGACAGTCCCAAAAGACGTCTCTGTGATGGAACCCGTCACACCAGCCTTTTCTTATCTTAATCACCCTGCGTCTGTTTGTAAACAAAGCACTGACTCCCTGCCCCAGGGACACAACCTGAGAGAAACACCCCTCTGCACAACTCACAATCCACACTAACTTTGTGCAGGTAAGAGCTCCGCCCGGGAGAACAGCTCCTGTATGAAACTCAGGGGGGCAGCAACACCCCCTTCCCTACCTAACAGGTGCCCTTGGACAGAGAGCATCTATAAGCACCTCTTGAAATAGATTGGGGGTGACCTCATCTCCCACTGCCCACAGAAAGTGAACAAAGACGGGACAGGCATCAGGGGAATTTATGGAGCTTTGGGGGAACCACATCAAATCCTCCGCAAAGTTAGGAAGGAAATGGGGGCCCTACAAACAGCCCCTGCCATGGGCCTTGGAGATTCATGCCCGGTCCCCAGCCAAAGGCAGCTTTGCTGAGTCTGCCCCAAGATCCAGCTCCCCAGGACTTTTTGGGGAGCACTGCAGCCCCTTCCCTTGTAGGCCCAACCCCTGCCTTAGGCAGGTCCCTCGCCCCTGAGGATCTAAAACCTCCCCACGTTCAGAGCTAGGTGCAAATTCACCTCTTCAGCCAAATTTCCTGCACTAGCTCCCAACTCAACACAGTCACCCCCAGCTCAGCTATGGCCAGTGGGGATCATGAAACCGCCCGAGCCTGCTGGGAAGGGAGAGAGGAATCAACGCTGTCTCCCTTGCTCTTGGGAGGGCCCCAGAGGAAGACGAGTGGGTCAAGGGATAGACAGACTCGGCCATCAATGGGCTGCAATAGGATCATCAGCCTCCACTCAACCTGTGCAGGAAAAACGCCTCTGAAAGCCTGTAACCTGCTCTGGCACCGTGAGGCTCTCTGTCCCCTCTAGTGGTTGGTTCACAGCAGAGGGAAAGAGCCTCCTATTGCTACCGGATCTCAACCCTCTGAGATCGGACGTGTTCAAAAGCCAGATCCAGACCCACATCTGACAGCTGGCCCCTGGCTCTGTAATATCCAAGCCCCAGTCCCAGGGCTGAAGGCGGCCTGGCCATGGGGCTCTGGACACCAGGATCTAATATCTGGGAAGATTTGGGTCCAGCTCCATAGGAAACAGTAGCGTCCCCTCCCTCTCCCCCTCCCATCTAGCCCCCCCCGGTTTCCGGGGAAACATATCACAAGGGCTGGGGAGGGGAACTGGCCTGGTGTCCCCGTGACGAGGCATGTAGTCAATCTGGTCCTAAAGGCTCCTGTTCTTCTCTCCTGGGGCAGGGGCCGGCAGAGCTGAGGCAGGCGCGATGGAGCTGAACAGGATTCTGGGGGACTCCGTCACTTTCCCCCTGGGGATCCCAGCACAGCAACTTATAACTGTTTCTTGGACGGTAAACACAACGAGGATGATAGTAATTGTAATAGCAGGAAACCCCCCCAATGTCATTGTGTCCGACCCATCCTACGAGGGATGCCTCAGAGTCCCTGCCGAGAGCAACTCACTTCAGATCACCAGCCTGAGGATGAAGGACACAGGCACCTACGGAGCTGAAATCAGCACAGCTACAGGCACCATCCACAGACCCTTCCTGCTGCGCGTGTACAGTAAGTGTGGGGCCGATGAACCCCGGTGGAAGCTGGAACGCGCCCTGCTCAGGAAGCTCCTCTGGGAGATGAAGGGCCGCAGGGGCCCAGTATCTGTGCAGACCTCTTAGTGCAGCTGCTTCTCCTCCCCCTCGCTCCTGTTCCTTCCCCTCCCCTCCCCTCCCCGTCATCTCCCCAGTTCTGCCTCTCTTCCCACTTCTCCTCTGCAACCTCCTCCCCCTGCCCTGGCTGCTGCCCCACTGCTCCCACCCCACAAGGCCTTGGCTCGTCGGAAACCCAAACTCCTCTTGGCACGCGGGTTTCCTTCACCCAAGCCAGGGCTCATCTGCCTGGCCGATTTCCCCAGGTCCTGCTTCCAACCCCCCAATTCCAGCAGAACCCTCTTTTCTGATGGAAATACGTTTCAGTGAGGAATTTCATCTAGCTCAAGGCTGGGCCTCCTGGCCACCACTTCTCCAGCACCCCCAAACAATCCCTCCCTTCTTCCCCCCCATCTCCAGCTGGGGCAGGGTCGCCCTGATCCCCTGCCTTGGCTCCAGCCATGCTGCGAGGAGCCAGACAGCTCCTTGCACTTGGCTTCCCTCAGCACATCCAGGCAGCAGCTAGCAAGATGCTGTAGGAATTTCAGCCCATTTCATGTTTCTCTCCCCACTGCAGAGCAAGTACCGGAGCCAACTATTGTCTGTGACTCAGCGACCTGTGTGCCTGAAACCTGTAACTACAACCTGAGCTGCACCGTCAGGGATGGAGGGGACAATGTGACCTACAGCTGGACTCACACAGCAGGGGGCACTGCTGTACCCAATGGGTCCATTCTGCACATCTCTCTGAGCCCCCGTGATGCTCACCTGAATGTCACCTGCACAGCCCAGAACCCCGCCAGTAACAGCACCACAACCGCCTTTGCAGAGGACCTGTGTGCAGGTAACTCCCTCTGCAGGGTCGTGCTGCCCAGTGCTCACCCGGGGGGAGCTGGCATCGGGTCGCTGTCTTTGCACCAGTCCCAGGGCTTTGATCCCAAATAGAACCTGGTCCCCCACAACCCGAGAAGCCACCTTGCTGCAGATCTTAGCCTGTAAACCTGCCAGGGAGCAGTTGGCCCCTGATTTGTCTGTGTCACCAGAGCAGCATCGCAGGGTCATTGGGGAGCAGCCTGGGCTCAAGGGGAGCTGTGCACAGGCTGAGATATGGGGAGGGTGAGGGGACATGGGGGGAACCCCAAAAAGTTTAGTTATTAAACACGCCTGATCTCAAACACTGAGCCTCCCCCTTCCCATCCCCTCCCCTGACTCTGAGAAGGCTCTGGGAGGGAGCAGGGGGAGGGGCAGGAACATCAGCACAGGCTGCCCAGGGGTGGGGTCTCACAGGTGGGGGGCGTAGGGAGGAGCTGGCGGAGTGAGGGGCTCAGAGTGGGGGTCCAAGGGCTGTTTTGGGCCCCAGCACCTGTCTCTGCGCAGGAGGAGTCTGAGCCACATCAGAGCCCTCTGGGCCCCGCTCTGGGGGCTCCTGTGCCTGAGGGCAGGACGCGGCTGCTGACTCCGAGCAGACACCAGAGCCGAGGTCAGTGGGACTCAGCCCTGTTTGCACAGCGTCTCCTCCTGCCCCGTATGGAGTGGGGGGCAGATTCCCAGGCACCCCCACCCCTTCCCCTGCTGTGCTCTTGGGGGATTGCTGGTTGCACCCTGCATGAACTGACTCCATCACCGTTAGCTCACTCATCAGCCCCGGCCTCCTCGCTGTCCTACTGCCACCTCAAGGGGATCGTCCTACTGCTGGTGCTGGGAACCCTGAGCGCTGGGATCATCACGGTGCACGTCCTCCCCGACAGGGAGCAGAGACGGGATTGAGACCAGCAGAGCTGCCACAGTGACTGTCAATCCCGCTTGGGCGTTCCCCACTCTGCCAGCCTGAGGATGCTCCGGGGGGCCACTCGCTCGCAGCTTCCGACAGGTGAATGTCACTGAGTGGGAGGAGGGGAAGTATTGGGTCCCTCTGTGTGGCGGGAGATGTGATGGAGAATCAGCCCTGTTCAGTGGCACCCTCTGGCAGCCACCAGCAGCACAACAGGTGTGCCTGCCTCAGTTTCCTCCCATCGACCTTCTGAAAAGGCCCCAGTGTCTAATCGTACCCCTACCTGGGGCTCATTTATTGTCCCAGCGTGTAAACAGTCCCTAGGCGCCCAGCCCACAGCTCACACAAACCCCCAGACCCAGAGCTCACAGCTTAGTCCCCACAGCTGCTCCAGCGTCTGGTTCTTTCCAGGCTTCTGCACTCCACAGGGTCATGGTCTTTGTACATCTGGGGTAACCTTTCTAGTGGCATCACACTCAGTGCGGCCTTTCCTCGGGACCCAGGCTCAGTCACCATCTACCGCACAATGCTCAGCATCTCCTGCTCACACCCAATCCGGATTTGTGTCCCTGTCCCAGCGCTGAGCTGCCACCCATGGGGAGGCGCCTTCAATTCCTTTGCGCAGGCCTTAGTGTAGCAGAGAATCTACAGATCCTCTTCTCCCAGGGGATTGCACCCTCCTGGAGGCAGGGCCAGATTCCCATTCATGACAAGCCTTCGAGAGACCACCTTGGGACTGTCAGCTTATGTACCGAGACTACCTCTGAGCCCGTTTTCCCTGCCAGCCTGGGACTTCAGTACCCTGTCATGTAGAGCCAGACACACTAGCCTGCTGCAAACACGGACCCAGGTCTGACCCACGCACCCAAAGCTGCAGACTTAACTGATAGAGAGACATGCACAGCTGTTTGCTCCCCCAGGTAGTAATTACTTACTCTGGGTAAATTAAAAAAAAAAAAAAAAGGAAAGCTTAATATAACTTTCTCTTGGATTTGTTAAAAAGTGGGGAGGAAAATAAACTCCTCTTTGATCCACTAGATTACAAAATAAGGGGACTATAAACTAGCTGTTACTAACGTTCTGTGGTTTTCACTCTGGCGTGTTTTCTGCATGCTCATTTTCTGTTTTTTAATTGAAACACACAAGTAAAAATGTTAAAGGGCTCTGTCTTCATATAGGCTTGTCTTTAAAAGTGTTCATTCCTTTACAAAACTTAATATAACTTTCATTTGTATTTGTTAAAAAGCAGGCGCAGAAGCAGCCTTCTTATCTCTGATCCACTGGCTTACAGAGGCTTTTTGTGCTGATAGTAGCTTTGCTGCAAAATTATGCTGCTTCAAATTGTCCTTACTAAAAAATGACCAATGTGAGTCTAAAATCTAGGGGGAAACTTTTTTATCACTAGATATTACTTTTATAAACAGGTTTTCTGTGTTTTTAACCCCGGAGTGTTTCTGCATGCTCACTTTTTATTAAAACACGCAGGCAAAAAGGGCTAAATGAACATTTGTTTCTTCGGATAGACTTGTTTTTCAAAATGGTCTTCTCCTTTTCTAATCCACTAACTTCAAAAGGCTGCTTCAAATTGTTCTCACTAAAAGCATATGGACAAGCTTTTTCTTAGTCAGGGGTTTGTGTGTTTAGGCCTGGGGTGCTTCTGCATGCTCTTTTTTAATTAAAACATATGCAAAAGTGTTAAATGAAGGGGTGTGTCTTCATATAGGCTTGTCTTTTAAAGTGTTTATTTCATTACAAGACTTAATATAACTTTCACCTCCATTTGTTAAAAAGTGGGGGAAGAAACAAACTTTTCTCTGATTCACTGGTTTACAAAATAAGAGGACTTGTGGTTTTAAAGCTGGGTTGTTTTGCATGCTCTATTTTATTGAAACACACCTGTAAATAAAGAGATGTCTTCATATAGATTTGTCTTTTCAAGTGTTTATCCCTTTACAAGAGTTAATATAACTGTTACCTGCATTTCTTAAGAAGTTTGGGGAAGAAGCAGCCTTCTTATCTCTGATCCACTGGCTTACAGACGCTGCTTTTGCTTGCAGCTTCAGATTATCCTTATCAAAAAATAACCCATGTTAGTCTAAAACATAGACGAAAACTTTAAAAAATTGTGTTTTTATCACAAGAAGCTTGTGGTTTTTTAAACTACAAGAGCTTGTGGTTTTAACTTGTATTAAAGCCCCTATGTAAAAGGGCTACATGGCAGGGAAAATGCTTGGGGTTTGTTTTTTCATATAAGATTAAAAAAGTTAAAGGGTGGAGGGTGGCTCTTGTTCAAAAACCTGGGAATTATAGGATTGGTTCAGGAACATGAATTGTATGACACTGCTGTAGAACAACAGCTGATTGGGTCGATCCAAAGGCAGTGGTAACAAGCCTGAGGGGCTGTGAACCTGGGAAGTTGCCTCTTCCAGCAGAAACACTTGGAAGGTAAGAGCTCTCTCTCTGATTCAACCACGCGCTGTCTCTCTCTGCCCTTTGCAAAGGGGCCTTCTTTTCTCTTTCCTTGCTCTGGTCTCTCTTTTCACCTCTCTTTGTCTGTTCGTTCTTTTCTTAACCTACCCTTGTATTTAATAGTTTAAATGTTTCTTTCTTAACCTGCCTTTATATTTTTACCATGTGCTTACTAAACAATTTCCTTTATGGTTCTCTTTTATTTAACTTTTAAAATGCTCTTTATTAACCTACTCTTATATTTAATATACCTTTTTCATTTATCTCAAAGTGTTTTATTCTTTAATAACATACCAGACTAGTCCTTTAAAAACACCTCTCCTTACTAAACCTCACCAAAACTTCTTCTCTTTAATAACTTGCCTCTATTCTTTCAAACTAACCCTTTAAAAACAAAAATCTTCATTTTCCTTTAAGTTCTTTCTATTCTTTAATAACCTGCCAAACTAGGCCTTTAAAATCATCTCTCCTTATTCAGCCTCACCAAATAGCCTCTCTTTTCTTTTTTCCTCTAAGCCTTACCCAAGCTTTCTCTTTTTAATCTTTAAGCTCACTCACTCAATTCTTTCAACCTTTTTCTCGTGGAAACCTGTCAGAAAATACATAGTGATGAATGCTATCGAGGTATATGCTACTGCTGTGTCAAGAGGCCTGCGGTAACTGAGAATTCCTAGCGTGACAGGCGCTCTGGTGCAATAGACAGAACCATCCAATATCACAGGAGCCGTGTCCGTTTCAGTCCCACCCGCCACCCCTGAGCAATCAGAGGACACTTCCCCAACCCAGCGCCCTGGGCTTGAGCCCGTCTGAGTGTAGCCCCACACTCAGAGCAACACGCCCAGCCTGTGTCACTCTGAGTGTGGGGGAACTCGGCTGCTTTGAGCTCATTGGGTGACTTACCCCAAGAGCTGAGTCACATCACAGCCAGTGGGGTCTGGTCTTGCCAAATCCCATCTCCCGGTGGAGAAATTGCAGAGCCGCAGGGCGATTTGTTTCTTTGCAGTCCATCCTCAGCCACAGAGGGTAGCCAGGCTCGCCCTGCCAGCCAGACGTCCCCGTCTGAACCGCTCCAGGCTCTGGCTCCATTTGGTGAGGATCTCCAACACCCGCTGCCTCACGCTGTCAGGATGGAGGGGGCTCCTCTTCGACCTTCTTTTCTTTTGCTTCTTCTGCTCTTACAGCCCGGAGGTGAGTGATCTGCCTGAACTGGAGTGCAGGAAACGGTGACACACGGGTCAGCCACCAACTCCGCACCTTGAGCAACTGGGAGTCTAGGGTGTGATTCAATCCATGTGCCTTCTTTTCCATGGAGAGTTAATCCAGCCCTGCAAACAGCGACTCAGCCAGGGCTGGAATAATCCAGGGGTGTGGGGGCTGCATGTCGGGATTGAGGGGCATTGGCAGAGCTGAAGGAGGGAAGGGGAGTCCAGGGCTGGAATGAGTGTGGTGGGGGGAACGCCTCAGGGCTGCATGTCGGGGTTGAGGGGCATTGGCAGAGCTGAAGGAGGGAAGGGGACTCCAGGGCTGGAATGAGGGAGCTGCATGTCGGGGTTGAGGGGCATTGGCAGAGCTGAAGGAGGGAAGGGGAGTCCAGGGCTGGAATGAGGGAGCTGCATGTCGGGGTTGAGGGGCATTGGCAGAGCTGAAGGAGGGAAGGGGAGTCCAGAGCTGGAATGAGGGGGCTGCATGTTGGGATTGAGGGGCATCGGCAGAGCTGAAGGAGGGAAGGGGGGTCCAGGGCTGGAATGAGAGGGCTGCATGTTGGGATTGAGGGGCATCGGCAGAGCTGAAAGAGGGAAGCGGGGTCCAGGGCTGGAATGTGGGGGCTCCACATCGGGTTTGAGGGGCATCGGCAGAGCTGAAGAGAGGTAGAGCCCAGGGCTGGAATAGCCCTGCACTCCCAGCTCACCTGACCCTGCAGGGTCCCCTCCTCTTCAGCAGCTGTGGGAAGCTACACAGACCCTGAAGAGCCTGGGGGGGCCGAGGGAAGGGTCTGGGCAGGCCCGAGAGCGCCCCGTGCTCTTGGGGGACCATCTCCCCGTAGCAGGGGGCAGAGGGATGACACTGGGAGGGACGGTCTGCATAATGGCAGGGCAAAGCCTAGAGAGTTGCAGGGGGCCTCTGGGGAAGGGAGACAGGAGGACTTGGGGAAGGGAAAAGGAGGGATCAGGTTGTGGGGCTGGAGGCCGAGAGGAGGGAGGGGGACTCCAGTGAGGCGAAGTGGCCAAGTTGCAGCTGGGGTGCATGGACCCTCCTTGCACCTGCACGACAGCTGGGCCCGGCACAACATGAGCCACGGGGCGGGTGGAACCGACCTGACCCTTTGGGTTGACCCGTCTCATTCACGCCAAGAATATTTTTCCAAGACCCCCTGGTCGGGCCCGATCCTCCGCAGCCCTGCATGCAATGCACCAGGGCCATTTCACATTGGCTTTGCCCTGGGGGAAGTGGTTGTGCAAGACGCAGAGCGATGGAGAATCAGGCCCAGGATCTCAGCCTCCATTTCATCGCTAGTCTGCTTCCCAGCCCCTGACCTCCTAGTGGGGATGTAGCAATACCAACAGAAGTGCCACGCTGGCTACTTCCGGCCTGGGAGGCAGCTCCCAGCGCTGGCAAGGGCTGGTACTCGCCTGTCCCAGGAGACCTGCTGCCCTAAGCGGTCTGAGGTTACCCTTTGAGGTTCCCCCTGGCACCAGCAGGGCCCTGCTACTAAAGCATCTAGCAGATAATTTGCTAGGTGGAGATGCTGGCAAGAATATTTCTGTGGCAGCAGCTGTTTCCTCTGGTATACTGGTTACAGCATGATCCACCATTCACCAGCACCTGGCGAGAGGGCAGGGGAGAGAGATGGGCGGGCATGGAGATAGACAGATGTGTTCAGCCATTTAGTGGGCTCATAGGATCATCAGCTTCCCATGGTTAGGTGCCTAAAACCGCTGGAAAAGCTGTCTCCTGCTCTAACAAGTGAGGGTCTTTGTCCCTTTTGAGGGTCTTTTGTCTAGAGGCTGCTCCCCATGCAAGATAAGAACCCCCTACTGCTACCAGATCTCTGTCCCCCAAGAGCGGATATGTTCCAAAGCCCAGATCGGGCTGTCAACCTCACAAATAGCCCCTCGCTTTGTAATATCCAAACCAACACCCCAGGGGGGAAGGCTGCCCAGTCATGGGACATTGAACATCCAGATCTGCAATCTGTGGGGTTTGAGCTCAGATCCAGGGGAAACAATTTCTCCCGCTCCTGTAATCTGGGACTCCCCCTGGTTCCTGTGCGAGCATGAACGGGGACCAAGGAGGGAACTGGCCTGGTGTGTCCATGGTACGTCTACTCCTTGTTCTTCCCTCCCGTGCACCAGAGTACAGAGCGGCCGCAGATGAGACGGAGCTGACCGGGATTCTGGGAGGATCGGTCACTTTCCCCCTGAGGATCCCAGCAGCACAGAAATTTGAAAACGGGGCCTGGATGGTAAACACAAGCAGTCTAGTCACCGTCAAGGCAGGGAGACCTCCCAGCATCCTGGTGTTTCACTCATCCTACAAGGGACGTCTGCGATTCTCTGATGAGAGCTACTCGCTTCAGATCACCAACCTGAGGCTGGAGGACACAGGCAGCTATGCCGTCGAATTCAACACAGACAAAGAGCAATTCGCCTACAGAGAATTCACGCTGCGCGTGTCCAGTAAGTGCTGGGGCAGGGGGATCCCTGAGGGAGCCTGGAACCCGCCCTGCTCAGGAAACTCACAGTCGCTGGAAAACAACTTAGTGTGGCTGCTTCTCCTCTTCCTCCACCTCCTGCTTGTCTCTTCTGCTGTTTGCCAGCCCTGTCTCCCTGCTCCTCCATCTTCTGCAGCCCTTTCCCACTTGTGCTCTGCTGCAGCTTCCTTCCCCCACCCTGGCCACTGCCCCACTGCTCCCGCCCCACATGGCCTTGGACCATCAGAAACCCAAACACCTCTTGGAATTGAGGTATTCCCCCTCCAACCAGGGCTCCACTTCCTGCTCTGCTTTCCCCAAACCCCCTCCCACAACTCCAGCGCTGGTCACTCACCCCAAGAGAGTTAGTCAGGAACAACTTTTCCCTTGCACGGGGCCATTTCAACATCTGCTTTTGTCCTGGATTGGGATGTGAGTAGAAATCTTTCAAGAACAACAAAAAAAATTGTGGCACGAAAAATTGCAAAAGATGCCAATCAGGAAATTAAACATTTCGACATTTTCGCTCTCTCTGAAACACGAGGTGTTGAAATGCTGATCGGTTTCCACAATGACCTTGCCAATTAGGGTGGACTCCAATAGGAGGAGGGGAAAGACCGTTCAAAATGCAATGTTTGGGGTTTGGCATTGAACACCTTCTTCAGAAAACTGAACATATTTCTTGGCATCCACTTTTTCCCTGCTGAAAATGGCAGTTTTGACTAAACCAAATTTTCAGATGGACAACACATTCACTGGGAAATTTCAACGAGCTCAAACCCCCAACCGATCCCCGAGCTGGGCCCCCCGTACCTGCCCAAATGATCCTTCCCTCATCCTCCCCCTCCCAGCTCTGCCATTACCTTCATGTACCCCTGCCCCTGCTCCAAGCATGCTCTGAAGATGCAGAGGGCTGCCTGCATGCTGCTCCCCCAGCAGATCCAGGCAGCGGCTAGTAAATTGCTGCAGGGATTTCAGCCTGTTCTGGGTTTCTCTCCTCCCCACACAGAGGGACAACTGCCACCCACCATTGCCTGTGACTCAGTGGCCTGTAAAGATGATGCCTGTATCTACACCCTGCGCTGCGCCATCAGGAATGGAAGGGAAAATGTGACCTACAGCTGGAGTAACACCGCCAGCAGCGTTCTGTCTATTGACTCCATCGTGCGCATCCCTCAGCGGCACCAGGCCACTCGTGAGCGCGTCACCTGCACGGCACGTCTCCCCGACGGGAACAGCTCCACGACGGTCTCCCTGAAGGAATTCTGCGCAGGTAATGCCCTCCACAGGGAAACCCTGCCCAGGCACTTCTGGAGAGGGCTGGCATCGGGTCCCCGCCTTGGCACTCACCCCACGACTATTTCAATGAAACCACTCTGGTCTCCAACACTTTTGCACTTAAAGGGGCCCCGTTACCCCAGCAATCCCCTACCCCACCTCCCACTCTGAGAAAGCTGCTGCCCCCAAGGAAGGGATCAAGGGAAGGGGCTGAAGCATCCCTGCAGCTGGGTCAGTGCAGAGTCATGGGGCCGCAAGGAGAACTGACATGAGAACAGCTCCATAGCCGGTGGTTAGAGAGCTCCCCCGGAGCAGGGAGCCCCAGGATCCGATCCCCTGCTCCAACCACTCATTAATCAGATCCAAAGAGCCCCCCATCAGGCTATCCCAGAGCCCAGTGGTTATATTGCTCACCAGTGAGGTGGCAGGTCCCCTTCTCCCACCCAGGGGAGGACCCTCACCACGGGGCTACACGGTACAAGGGGAGGCCTTGGTGGCCTGCACCCAAGAGAGGGGTCCCAGCTGACAGTCCCCAGCAGAGACAGGCAGCAAAGGCCCGGAGAGAGGGAGGACACCCCATCCCCCCAGCGTCTCCCATTCACTAGCCTTGGGGTGCCCTGCCCAGGGCAAATCTCTTTGTACCTATCTGTCCCCATCCGTTGCAGGGGATGCCCAGGCGCCAGGCTCAGGCTTGTGAATCTCAGGGGTATCCCAAGCCTCTCAGAGTTAGGCGTGGTGGCTCCCAGTGTCCCTCCGTTCCTCTGTGACCCCAGGCCTCAGGGTTCTTCTTGCGCAAGCCCCTCCCGTGTCTCTAGTGTCAGACAGATGGAGCAATATTCACATGATGTCACAGTAATGACGCCACAGCCAGTGCTTTACTCATTCCCGCGTGCAGCTGAGCATTGCCACACGGTCTGGCCCGTTGCTCCCCAGGCCAGGAGACTGCAGACCTGTTAAAAAGTATATCATCAGCGAACTGGGTCCTGGGAACAGTCTGGTGATGGGACCAACACCGCGGCTCACGTGGAGGCTGCCTGGACTTTGTCAATAAACGAGCACTCACACCCTCGGGGATCCGGCCATGCTGCCCGGACGAGGCAGCTTCTCACCGGGGACGCTGAAGATCTGACAGTTTTCTCTCCACATGGGTCAAAAGGGAAAAGCGTCGTCCTGGTTTTCAAAACCAAACAAGACCTAGCAGCCTTTTTTCAGCATCGCTAGCAGAGCCACGCCGAGTACGTCTCATGGTACTCGCTGGGCATCTTCTACCAACCATCTCAAAGGTCTTCCAATGTGCAGCCACAAGGGGTGGCCAGGTGTGGATAACCCACCGTGACATCGAACACGAATCTCAACATTCAGTTCCCTGCTTGAACCCGGCATTCAGTCCATTCAGAACGTGGGAAACGACACTTCTGTGTCGTCGGATGCCCAGAACAGGTTCCTGGACGTTCAGACACATCCTTGTGAGAACAGGGAACACAATCCGCTTACAAGAGCGGAAGCGAGGAAGGAAAAGGGACAATACTACAGAAAAACTAAGGGATCTCTCCCGCCCTGATAGGGTGTTCACCCGACACCGCCGCTCAAGGGATAAAAGGCTCAGGAGGGGCTACCTGCCAGGATGGGCTGCACCTGGGCAAGGTGTGGGCTGGACAGACAGCCTCAATTGATCCTGGACCTGAGCTGGTGATTGCAGGGAGCCAGTGTAGAGGGAGGGCCTGGCCTCCCCTCCCTGTCACTGCGGGGAGGGTAACAGGGGCAGGGTAGTGGATTTTGAAGACTTCCTGAGGCGGTTTATTTAGCGAGATTCTGATCCCCACAAAGGGAGGAAACTGCAATGACCTGGCCTGAGGGCCAAGCCACAGAGAGGAAGCGCTGGCACTCGCGGAGCAGGAGAGAAGCCACCAAGTGCTTGATTGAGGCAAGGGAGCCAAGGAACCGCAAGCCGCGGTGGCACCCCAGCAGTGAGCCGAGCCCCCGGTGAGCCACAAGGAGGGGTCCCCGCCGTGAGCCGATCCCCCGGTGAGCCATAAGGAGGGGCCCCAGCCGTGAGCCGATCCCCCGGTGAGCCGTAAGGAGGGGCCCCAGCCGTGAGCCGATCCCCCGGTGAGTCACAAGGAGGGGCCCGAGGCGTGAGCCGATCTCCCGGTGAGCCACAAGGAGGGGCCCCAGCCGTGAGCTGAGCCCCCGGTGAGCCACAAGGAGGGGCCCCAGCCGTGAGTAGCATGAACCCCGTGAGACACACACCCTGCCGATCCACGCTTCCAAGGCGTCTACAACGGTGATTCCATTTCTGCTTGTGACCTCAGAGCATCTCGTGTGAATTTTAAAGGCTAAACCAGCAAACAAACCGTTTAGATGGCGGTTGCAAGTTATGGCACAAGCGGCAGCCTGGCCAGCTGTAGAACAGTGCGGAGTGCAATTCCTGCACCTAAATCAAAGCCGCATGCGCCTAACTACAACAGCAGAAATGCCTGTAACACTTTAAATAGCTCCATTGGGCGGTTGGATCCGGGGATCCTGCACTGAAAATCCAGAAGGTGACAGAAAGTTTCCCCTGCTGGGTAAGATCAGAGAAGAAAATGGCAGATCAGATTAAGAACTGACTCAATGTTCCTCCGAGGAAGAAGAGCCCACCAATGAATTTGCTGACAGTGGTGACGGGTAGGATCTACACAAAACAGATAAAGAAAACCAAGAGAATGCAAAGCAAGCTGCTCGAAGAGCTGGCCAGCTGCCCGCCTAGCTTACGGGCCGTTAAAAATGACTTTGTTCTTTTGTTTTCTTTTATTACTGCTCTGTTTCATTTGTCTTTGCTTTTGTAACTGTTCAGTCTCGACTCCCATTCACAGTGAAGTGGTAACAGAACATTGCTAGAAAAGGGACCAGGAATCATTCGTCTTCCCTTTTCTTACAACTTCAGTTCATTGGGATTTGCCTTTTTCTGAGTTCAAATAACTGAACTAAAGTTCGGTCCCATGGGAGGCAGGTATTGAAGACCTGGGCAGGCTAAGCCCCCCCAACCCAGGCCCTGGCCAAACCCACACTCCGCCCCAAAAGCCCACCTTCACTCTCCCTTTCCCCTGAAGCCGGTGGGGACTGAGCTCCAGCCAGCAGCCAGGGCTGAGGTGGCCTGGGGTGGCTTGTGGCTCCTCCAGCTGCAGGGGGGCAGGGGCAGGCTCTGGCTGCTGGGAGGGGGGTCCTCAGTTGGAAGTGGTGGGGCTAGCGGGCGAGCCTCCCTGAAGCGGGGCTAGCGGGCGAGCCTCCCTGATGCTTGGGGCTCTGGCTGCTGGGAGGGGGGTCCTCAGTTGGAAGCGGTGGGGCTAGCGGGCGAGCCTCCCTGAAGCGGGGTTCCACCCGCCATCCCTGGTCGGTAACTTTTTTGGGGGGGTGATTAAACAGAGGCAGACTGGAGAGCATGACCCTGTTTTGTTACCAGTGTTACTGTTCTAATACTTCGGTGCTTTTGTCAATGTTTGACCAGCCATCTATGGTCAGATGTTCCACCCACCCCTGCTCCAACCATGCTGTGCTGGGGCAGAGGACTCCTGCCCTCCGCTTCCTCCAGCAGTTCCAGGCAGCTGCTAGGAAGTTGTGCCAGGGATTTTATCCTATTCCTCCCCCCGCAGAGCAAGTGCCGGCGACGACGATTGTCTGTGACTCGGTGACCTGTGCCAATGGAACCTGTCACTACAGCATGCGCTGCGTGGCTGGGGAGAGGGGGGGACGCGTGGCTTACAGCTGGACTCAGGAGGACAGCGGCGTGGTCGTATCCACCGGACCCATTCTGCGCGTCTCTGTGAGACCTTTCGAGACTCTCCCGGCCGTCATCTGCACAGCCCGGCACCCCGCAAGTAACAGCTCCAGGCTGATCTCCCCGAAGGACCTGTGTCCAGGTAACCCCCCGGGTAAGTGCTGCCCAGCTGGACTTTGCTCTGAGAAGGTCTCTACTCAGAGGAGAGCTCAGGGGAAGGGTCTGGAACATCAGCAGGGCAGGGGCCCGGGAGGAGGGCACATCCCACAGCATTGGAGACATTTGATGAGCTGCTCACAGACAGCTGGCAGAGCAAGGGGCTCAGATTGGGGGGACTGAGGGGCAGGTTTGAGCCCCATCATGTCCCACTCTCCTCCTGCTCCGTGTCAGAGTCGTCAGGCACCGAGCTCCTGGGCGGAACTGACTCAGATTCCGCAGAGGAGACACCGGCAGTGAGGCTGGCCCGGCCCTGCACAGCCCTAGCCCTCTTGTACAAGCTCCTCTTGCCCCATATGGAATTGGGGAGGGAAGATCCCCAGGTATCCCAGCCCCTGCCCCAGCTATGCTCTAGTGGTGCAGCTACCCCCCAGCATTGCCAGGCGCTCCCGACAGGAACTGACTCCGTTGCTCTTGTTTAGATTCCCCATTAAACCGGTCCCTGGCCTTGTCGCTGTCCTACCACCTCATCATCCTGCTGCTGGCGCTGGGAGCCCTGAGCGCCGGGGTCATCGCATAACACGGCCTCCCCGGCAGGGAGCAGAGATGGAACCAAGACCAGAGGAGCTGCCACTGCGACTGCCAATCCCGCCTGGGCGTTCCCCTGCCCACCAGGCCAAGGGATATGTTGGGGGGTGTGGGAGACACACACTCACTTGCAGCTTCCAAAGGGTTAATGTCACTGCGTGGGGATTGAAGCAGAAACACTGGGTCCGGCCATGGGGCTGCCAACCCTCTGAGCCTATGGTGGAATCGTGGCTCTTGTTAGTCACCTAAATATCTGGTATTGGTTGTATTTTAATACTGAGGCTATCTGGTAGCAGTGAGTTCCACAGGTTAACCCCCCATCTCATAAATAAAGTTTCTGCCATTTTACTCTGTGGTATAATGATTTCTGCATCTCCGGCTTACACCTACGCGTGGCATCACCCTCCTTGTGGGGTTTTCTGAGGCATGCTGGGGGGATGGCAAGAGGGAAGGGAACGTTTAGGCTGAAGCTTGGGAGAGGACCTGCCCGGGCAATGAGGTGTGTCACCGTGGGAATCACCGCTGCCAGGGAGGGCCTGTCCTAGCCAGGCTGGAGCTGCAGGAAGCAGTGCCCTGTGGGCATCATTGCTGAGGCAGGAAGGGCTGCTGCGTCGAGTGGCTTCTCTCATCCTGCTGCAGGCGGAACAGCGATGGGAAGGAATGTAGCACTTGAGAGCAGCTGCTGTGTGCTTCTCTCACAGCTCTTGCGGGGTGACCCTGGCGAGGCCGGACACGGTGCCCAGACACAGCTCAGATAGGAGGGTGCCCGAGGGGAAAGGAATCTCTGCTCACCCGGCACAGACTGGGAGATGAGCACTCGCCTGTCACCTGCCCGCCCAGGCACCCAGGCTGCCCCCCAGCCATAGCTTGCTGCCTCCCCACTCTAGCAGCCACTGTCTGTGTGCCTGGCCCTGGGCAGGGAGGGGGTTGCTGAGGCCTGGGGGCACCAGGCTTTGCAGTGCACCTGGTCGGGCTGGACAAGTTGGATGTGGGCATCCCAGCCCCCTCCGGGCTCTTTGGAGTGGGAGCTCCCAGGGCCCAGAGTGGCTGGGCTCCGAACACGTATTTGTTTACTGAGGTCCCTCCCTGCCCTGGGTCCCTTCTCTGACCTACTGCCATGGCATGGGCAGGGGTCTGCGGGGAGCTGGCCAGAGGGATATGGATGGACTGGAGGGTGTTCAGAGAAGAGGGGTCGGGCGGCTCTTGTTCTAACCAGCCGTCGTAGTGTAACAGGTTGGTTGGTTGGTTGTTTTTTTTGCAAAAGGGGCTCAAAAGGAAGCTCTGCTGAAATGTTACACTAGGGGCTTTCGGAACAAGGGCTTCTATTCCGTTCATCTGAATCCCGTCTGCACCCAACCGGCCGGGGAAATTCAAATACTGCAGCAATGTTCATTTCCAGGGAAGCTTTGGGCATTTAGCCACTTTTACAATACGGCATAAAAAGAAAGGTTGAAAACGCCCCCCCAGATGAAATTCAGCACCGCTCCCCATCCTGCAGCCACCTACCTACTTCCCGGCTGTGGGACGGACACTGGCTAATTGTTTGGTGTCTTGGCACCACCTACAGTAGAGAGCTGGAAAGACAATCAACCCAGACAAACCACCAGCTCCACAGGGCCTGATTCTCCGCAGCCCTGCCCTGGGGTCATTTATACCTGTGCGCTATTTTAACAAGGTTAGTGGGGGAGAAGTGAGCGAGGGCCCTGGACTGTAACAATGGCAGGTGCAC
The DNA here is from genome assembly GCF_003597395.2 of Chelonoidis abingdonii. Lineage (NCBI taxonomy): Eukaryota > Metazoa > Chordata > Testudines > Testudinidae > Chelonoidis > Chelonoidis abingdonii. The sequence continues at coordinate 46,652,436 of NC_133779.1, forward strand.
AGGGGAGCATTTAGAAGCTCCCTGTCCGCATGGCAGGGCGGCCCGGGAGCATTAGATCCTGGGAGCCCCCAGCAGCCTGGTAGGAGACCAGACAGACCTGTCAGAGCCCGATATGTTCCCGTTGAAAGGTGTTGAACCTGATACATTTCTGAGAATCATTTTGGGGTCAACAAAACAGTGTTTTCCGATGCCATCCTGGGCACTATCTGCTCCCAGTAATTCACTCAACCAGCAAACAGCCATGAGCCGGCGAGGTACTTTCCATCACCACTGAACTAGGATGAAATTCAGCCTCAGCTACCTGCCGACGCCATAACTAACAGCTGTCTGGCTCTCGGGCCCTTCGTCTGACAATCCCAGGCCCTCCGCAAAGACCACTGATTGGGCACTTAACTGAGCTGCTGCTGCTAACTCTTCATGGGGGCTTCTGGCTAAAGCCCTGAGCCAGGGCTTGATTCATGGCTAGGACAGACTTCCTGGGGAGTGTACAGTCTATCCTGCCAAGGCAAACATAGAACAGAAAGACACGGAATGGGAAACTGAGGCACAAACAGATTCGGTAACTTGCTCAAGGAACCTATGGAAGAGCTGGGAATTGAAACCCAGCTCTCCGGAGCCCAGTTCTTCATCTACTTTGTTGCATCCTTCGTGGTTTCAATTGCCTTGGAAAGAGCCATCCCCAAACTCAAGGGGTCTGTGAGGGCAGCCATCAATAGCTTTAACTCTCTTCAGAATTCCTTAAGCCCACTTTACTCATCTTACAAGGTTTATTTACTTCCACGGTGAACTACTGTAACTTTAAACCTGCTGCAATCTGCCAAGCATGTCCCATAAAAAGAAAGTTCTGTAACCTAATTCAGCAGCAGCTTGCTGATCCCACATCTAGCAAGGCTACCAAACACCACCCCATTAAATCTGCTGCATTGAGAGAGATTAACGAGCCCAACCTCGGAAAGGAAAGAAGTTGCTTTGTTACAATTCAGCAACATTTTGTAAGCTCTCTAGTGGCTTGAGCATTGAGTGGGGTCAGCAGGTTCTGTTCCTGGCTGTGAGATTGAGCAAATCCCTTCTTGTCTGTCCCCCTCCCACTCTTTGTAGGACTTGTCTCCTTAAGAGAAGCGTGGCATGAACGGACTCCCTTCTAAGTCCCACCCACGCTGCCTTTGGTGTAGAAGGATCTGCGGCTGAAATGCCCATTGCCATCTCACAGACCCTCTCTCCAACCCTGGCTGTGATGCCAGCTCATCCGGCGGTGCTGGATCTATGCTTTGGTGCTGACTGGAGCAGACAGAAGCACAGAGCTGGAAATACTGCAGCTAAACATGCTGGCACGTGCTAAGAATGCTTCCGCAAAGGGGCAGGGGAAGGACAGACAAGTTCTGCCACCATACGGCTGCACCAATTCCTAGAGTGGCTGCAATTAGCAAGGCACTAGGAATCTTGGGATACTCCCCCCACCCCCAGCAATTCTCACGCCAAACACATTTCACTGCAGCGCCAGCTGGACATGGGGCTGGGGTGTGGGCAGCTTTGCCGTGTGGATTCTTGGAGACCAGCTTGGCAAGCCAGGACCCAGGTACACTCTGCAGTGCAGACATAACCTTAGCATCCCAGCTCCTTGCAGTGGGGACCGTCTCAATGACACCCTAACCCTGCCTGGGACCGCCTAGCTCGTACTGCCACGGCTTCGCTGCTGTTATTTGAACTAGCTAGCTCGAAGCTAATTCGGGTACTGGCAGCAGTCACCCCTTGGATTGCAGTGTAGACACACCCGCAGAGCAGATACATCTACATTGCTACGGGGGGGGCTCATGTAGACGCACCCGGGCTAGCTGCAGTCTGGCTAACTCACTACAAATAAAAGCGAGTATGGACCTAGGGGGTCAGGCAGGCTGGTGCAGCCGGCTCTGAAGCCCAGTTGTGACGCCCTAGCTCGGGCGCGGTGAGAGCAGGTACATCTGTCCCAGCTGCCAGTCACACCCCCGGCTGCAGTATAACCCCCCCTAAAAAGCAGCCCCTGCCCTGGTAGGGTTGCCAGCCCTCCAGGATTGTCGTGGAGTCTCCAGGAATTAAAGATGACTCTCTAATTACAGATTATGTCTTGTGATGAAACCTCCAAGAATACGGCAAACCAAAACTGGCAGCCCCACGCCCTGAAGAGCTTGGAATTTAAACAGAGGGAAGAGGAAACAGAGAGGGGAAGTGATGTGCCAGATCAAGAATAGAACCCGAACGTCCTGACTCACAGGCCTAGGCTCTACCTGCTAGACCATTCTACCTCATTGGAAAGCTGGCCCTTTGCTCCTCTCCAGCACTGGCAGAGCCAAGAACAGGCTCCATGTCTCTGCCAGTTTAGCCCAGTGCCCTATTCACCAGACCACACTGCCTCTCCCTAGCTACTCAATCCCGTATTTCATAGATCCAGGCCTCCTCCCCCTCCATCTGACCTGAAAAGCCTTAGCCTAGAGATAATAACTTGGCTGCAAAACAGAATCATGCTGGCAAGTGTGGCCACAGCCCTGCCTCTGCAGAACGTGCCGTAAACTCCCTCAGCAGCCAGAAGAGAGAAAAAGCTACTGCGCAGGCAGGAGTGCCCAGACTCTGAGCTCATAATCTGATCCACCACACGGCGGTTTTCCCTTCAAATCCCCTCTGAACTGCACTAATCACCTTATGGTTGCCCCCCATAAATCCCCTGCCTAAACCTATTGTCTGTCATCCTTTCAACGGCTTCTCCAGATTAGCTGCTGCGTCAACATCATGTGTCTGTACGAGTCAGCACTGGCCGGTCCTTTACCTGGTTTTCCCAGGAGCACAGATTGCTGTCCCGTCTCCCACAGCAGACAGAAGCCTTTCTCTTCTCCAGGGAGCCTACAAACGTGTTTCCATCCAACATGTCAACACTGCAACTTCGACAGCCCCTTTCTCATTCTATGATCTTCTCTGCACTGCACCAGGGAACTACACTTTACAGCGGACATGACCCTACATGACATAGGGAAACAGAGGCACAGAGAGGGGACCTGAGCTCAGTCAGGAGACGATGCAGGAATAGGACCCAAGAGTCCAGATGCCAGCTTGCGATGAAAAACCAAATAGCCTTTGGGCTGCTCTAATTCACATCAGGGGCCAGAATACAGGGAATGCAAAGGAAACTTAAATCCAGTTTAAGCCGCCCGCTCCACCTTCATCCCCTGCTTCCAGCCTGGGAACAGAGCAGCTGGGAATCAGGCCCATTGACTCGAATGGGAGTGACTCTGGAATTACTCCCTTGCCCTGTAGTCTCCAATCTACACAATCTCCTCGAAACGCGCTGGGAAAGCGAAACTCAATGGAAGGCAAACAATGGGGCGAACGGAGCAGTTAGAAGAAACCGCGGGGCCTGGGATGTAAAAACACTTTGCGCAAACAGGATGCGGCACCTTCCCTGGATGGTTCTCTTGACAAACAATCTTCCGATCACAAAGCAAGGTAAGAAAGCGAGACGCAGGATGGGGAAGTGGTTTGCCAGTAAAAAAGCTTGAAACAGAACCCTGGAGTTGTGCCCGCAGCACACCTCCATCTCTACCCATTAGACTCCACTCCCCTCCCAGAGCAGGATTACAACACTGGGGTCTTGGCTCCCTTTCCCCTGCTCTAATCACTAGATCCCACTGCCCTCCTATGGCTGAAAATAGGACTCAGGAGTCCTGATGCCCAGTCTGTCCCAGTCTAACCATTAGTCTGTGCTCCCATCCTTGTCTATTCCTAGCTCCCAATCCCACTGCTCTAAGCAGCAGCTTCCTGTCACTTCCTCAGCGCAGGGCAGTTGCATAGGGACACAAAGACTGAAAAGTAATGAGCTCATGGAAGGAAATCATAGAATCGGAGACTTTAAGGTCAGAAGGGACCATTATGATCATGTAGTCTGACCTCCTGCACAACGCAGGCCACAGAATCTCACCCACCTGCTCCTGTAACAAACCCCTGACCTATGTCTGAGCTACTGAAGTCCTCAAATCGTGGTTTGAAGACTTTAAGGTATGGAGAATCCTCCAGCAAGTGACCCGTGCTGCCCCACGCTACAGAGGAAGGCAAAAAAAACCCAGGGCCTCTGCCAATCTGCCCTAAGGAAAAATTTTTCCCTACCCCAAATCTGGGGATCAGCGAAACCCTGAGCATGTGGGCAAGGCTCACCAGCCAGACACTCAGCAAAGAAAGAAATATGTGGCTGGGGAGAGATTTAGCATCATTCCCGTGCCAGACGGTCACAATGAATGTTCACAGCTAACAGGCACTGGTTACGGTAACAGAAACGCAGCAAAGGTTTATTGGGGGCAGCCAGGGGTTGAGAAGGGAAGAGTCAGGAGGCCATTAATGGAGCACCAATAGCTCAGACCAGCTGAGCATCTTTACAGGACATAGCAGTGAACTGACAGGTGGGTGCACACCACCACCCTCTACTGGACAGCAACAAAACTGTCCAGCTCTGTGTCATAGACCCTAGACTGCAACTAGCGAGTCACTTTCAGTTAGAGGGGCAGGGGCGAGTGATCGAAGAGCAGCAGGAACCTAGTTCCGTTCCTGCTGTCAGCTGGAGGATCTGAACTGTCACAGCAAAGCAACAAACAGGAGACCTGCAATAATACCTCCCGCTTTTCATTACAGCTTTCAAAACTCTTCAGAGCAGGTGGTGAGTACCATTATCCCCATTTTACAGATGGGTAAACTAAGGCACAGACTTGCCCAAGGTCACCCAGCAGCAGAGCCAGCACTGGAACTCGGCTCTCCTTCATCCCAGTGTCCCCACCCTGAACTAAGCAAGTCCTGGATGTGTTTGTTTTAGGGCACACTGCTTCTGGTCATCCTGTACCATGAAGGCTGTCATTGCCCTGATGGGAACCCTGCTGCCTGTGAAGACAACTCTCCAGTGTGAAACCAGGGATTGAACCACATGTGGGAAGAAGGGGCAGATTTGGGGGGGGGTGGGGGTTTGGAACAATCACGTTGCCCCTCAGTTTTGTTAATTTCACCCTCCCCCCAAATTTTACTTCATTGAAGCTGGCACAGAAAACACAACCAGCAACTGGGTTTACTGGGCTATGATTTCTTATGAAATCATCACATTTTCATTCAACTCCTACCCAATGTACAAATGCTGCAGGCTCGGGCCAAGTCACCAGTTGCAGCAGGGTCACCTTGACTTTGATGGAGTCTGGCCCATTTCCACCAGCAGACAATTTGGCCTTTGTGACCTGTTCCCAGGTGCAGGGTACACTAACCCCCTCCCGTCCCCTCCCCACATACAGGGCACCGTGACAGCATCACTCACCCAGCCCGGTTTCAGGCTAGCAGCTGCTGCCTCAGTTTCTCCTCACTCAGGACAGATCTCCCCACATTGCAGCTGGGTTTGGTTGCTATGGTAAACTGGCCCTCCAGCCAAGTCCTTAAAGGAGATGTCTACCCCATCAGGGTACCCACATCCAAAACACAAGAGTGATCCACCCCCATCTCAAGTGGGGCCCAGCCCCTCCAACATGAGGGTCTGTGTCCCTCCCCAGCCCTTCTTGGGCTTTGCTGAGTGTCTCTATTGAGAAGCAATCCCCATCATTTCCAAGCTGAGGTCTTTCCTTGGAGCTTTCCCCAGCCTTCTGTCTCATCTCCACCTAGAGTGACCAGACAGCAAGTGTGAAAAATCAGGACAGAGAGTGGGGAGTAATAGGGGCCTATATAAAAAAAAGACCCAAAAATCAGGACTGTCCCTATAAAATCGGGACATCTGGTCACCCTATCTCCACCCCAGAAAGCCTGGGTCAGCCCCCTGCCCAGCCCCTCATGTGACTTTGCTCATTTTCTCCACCTGGGGAGGTGAAGTAAGTGGGTGTCAAGATCCTGGGCAGAGAGAGCCAGTATCCGGGTCACGAGTCAAGTCAAGGGTCAGAGCGAGAGCCAGGGTCCATGTCGGGGCTCCAGGGCTCAGTCAGAGTCCAAGACAGGCCCAAGGTCAGTACCAAAAACTCAGACACAGGGCAACTATCACCAGAGACCCACCCAAGTCCCTGAAGAGAACCTACTACACCCCATGGGCTTATATAGGGCCAAGGAACCAATGAGGGCTTGCTAAGGCAACTGTCAATCAGATCACATAAGGCGGAACTTCCTGCAGAGTGCACCATCTGTTGAATGTGAGAGAGTAGTAGCCTAGTGTATAACTGGGTGGCAGTAGGGCACTGTTAGTTTCCTAGTAACCCTACAGACCTGAGTTCAAATCCCAGTGATCCTTAGCTAGCACTAGAGTGGGGCTAGACCCTTCTCCCCCTTAGGGGCTCTCTGATTCCCATTCTTTTTCCCCTTACCAAGTCTAGGACACCTCACACCCTCCTTTCCTGTTACTATGCCCCTACCTTTCTCCTTCCCATCCACACTGCACACCAGCTCAGTGCTTAAAACTCATTAAATCAATTGCACTAAAGTTTAAAATGTTGCTCTCGGAGGATTATCAGGAGGACACAGCGTTGACAGAGGTGAATTGTGTAAATCAACATGCCCATAGGGTTAGAGCCAGAAGGGTCCACCAGGCCATGGGATTTCACCTTGAAGCCCTGTCTCTTGTGAGGAGAGGACATCTTTTACTGGCGCAACTCCAGGTGACCTGAAGACGAGATCTAGGGAGCTCAAAACCTTGTCCCCTGCTTCCTCTCACAGAACTCAGGTGCCTCCCTCCACCTTGTCCCTCTAATATCTTGACACCCACACGATTACCACCCCACTGCAAGCAAAGAACAAACTCCATCAGACCAGGTGGGGGCAGCACTCGACCACACTTGGCTTCGGCAGCTACTGAAATTTAACAGTCAGGATGAGGCCCCCTGCTGCCTTTTCACCAGTAAGAGGGCTGGGTTCTTTGTCATCATTTACACCTGTGAGATGTGAGCGGGAAACCCCCCCAGATCCGTGTTTGTCCCAGGCAGGCCCCTCGCAGTTCTACCTCGCTCCCGCCCAGCCAAAAGGGAACCGGTTTAAGGGGACCCTTCAGCCAAGCTCCTGGGTGGTAGGGGATCGCACCTCAGGAGCGAGGCTGCTCCCTGGGGTGCTGCCCTCCTGCAAAGAGCCTGTCCCGTGGCATTGGGGTCACCATCTCTGCGACACGTCCCCTGTGAGTTTCTAATGCTGGGTTAGGGGCTGAGCCTGCTGCCTCCCCTGAAAGGGCAGGGGTGAGGTGCTAGGCCTGTGGCACGAAAGGAGCAGGCCCCGGAGAAGCCCTGCTGCATGCATCCCAGCAGGTGCTGCAGGAGAGAATCAGCAGCAGGCACCCTTGAGACATACAGACCCATCCCCCGGGATATTCCCTCGAGGGGCTAGAACAAGGCACAGCCCCACTCAGCAGCTCTCCTGGCCATTTCATATCACTGGGCTTAAATCTCTTCCCTGGGTCACCGGCTAATAACAAACATCAGGAATGTCCAGCAAGGAAGGAAGCCAGTTACCAGGACAAACATGGGATGGGATCTGGTGTGACCAGGGCCTCCCACCCGCCATCCCGAGCAGAATAAATTCAGCCCAGTTCCTCCCAAGGCTCTCTTCTTCCGGAGGTGGCTTATCAGACAGTCCAGGGAAGAGTGTGTGTGAGTCGCTCACTGTGCTGTGACCAATCCAGAGCCACCGCTGTGACCAATCACATTTCCTGCACTCGTGGCCTACTTGCAATTTCCATTTCACGCTAAAAGCTGGGGTTGCTATTGATTCCAGTGGAAGTTAGGGTCCTAACTATCTTTGTGGTTCTGGGTCTAAGAGCTTTGCTAATAATCCAGGCCCCTGCTTCTTCATCTACCTGAAACGCTCCACTACATAGAAGCAGTATAGGGCCAATGACACACAGCTGAGCAGTTCTGATTCCATTCAGGAGAGAGCAGTGGCATGGATGTGTCCTGATGAGTGTGATGAGTGTGTCCTGATTAGCTCTAAGGAGCAGCTCCACTCGGGCACCCTTCACTTGATTGGGACGGCCTTTCTCGGGGGCATCTTGCTGGGCACCAGCTGAACGAGCATGAAAAGCAATGCCAGTGGGTAGGGCTGGGGAAGTCATTCACTTCTGATGCTGTCTAATGAGGAGACATTTCCCCTCCAGTGCTGCTGGTCTCTGCAAGAGAGGATGTGGCCCTCTGTTCGCAACCCATAGCCAGCCTGTCGCAAGGTGACGCTTTTCCTGCTCCTCTGCTGCTCGCGGGATGGTGGATCTGTTTGATGAGGAAACCCATTTGCTTTGCCCACGTGGTCCCAGGAGAGGATAGTTTGTACAGCCCGAACAAGCTGGTTTTATCTTGTCCCAGCAAGCGAGGGGGTCCCTCCCCCACCTCCGAAATCGTTGCCTTCTCGTGGGGTCTAGGTAGGGGAAATTTGCAACGACAGAGCCAGTAAACCCCTAATGCAGACAGGCTGCAGCAAACCCTCCAGTCTCTCCAGTACACCCCGAAGCAGCAGGAGACTCAAGCCATAGGTCTTTTCCCTTCCCCTATCCCAAAACTACCGGCCCCCACCACCACCCCGTGGGTTGCTGCATCCAGCCTGATGCAATCCCCTGATTTCGCATGCTCCATGCACCATGGGACCTGGGGACAGGACAAGCTTTTCTCCCCACTCCCCAGAGGTCTCACAACACAGGAGCCCCTCTCCCAGAGGAAGTCTCATGCCGCTCACCCCATAGAAGCTCTGTAGGATCAGTCCAACGGTCGGTTTAGCTACGGGAGCAAGCTGCCCTAGGCAAACTGAGGGCAAGCTAATGCCTCCGGGCCAGAGCCCAGAGAATGGAGTGATTAGTTACCCTGGACAGGGAGCAGCAGTGACCTCATTGCACTGGGTTTGAGTGGAGAGGTGGTCCAGGTGCTTAATTTGTGCCAGGACTTGCCAGGGTTGAGCCCCAGCACCTCTGGGCCTGGCAGTTCAGAGCCCCAGCACCTCTGGGCCTGACAGGTCAGAGCCCTGGCACCACTGGGCCTGGCAGTTCAGAGCCCCGGCACCACTGGGCCTGGCAGTTCAGAGCCCCGGCACCTCTGGGCCTAGCAGTTCCGAGCCCTGGCACCGCTGGGTCTGGCAGTTCCAAGCCCAGGCACCGCTGGACCTGGCAGTTCAGAGCCCCGGCACCTCTGGGCCTGACAGGTCAGAGCCCTGGCACCGCTGGGCCTGGCAGTTCCGAGCCCAGCACCGCTGGGCCTGGTAGTTGCGAGCCCCAGCACCGCTGGGCTGAGCAGTTCAGAGCCCCGGCACCACTGGACTTGCTGCATCTCTTATGAAAGTAAGAAAGTTGCTTGAGCCCTGGCACTTCTTTCATTACCAATTAAACAGTGGGTGGTCCCCCAATTTTACCCAATAACTGGAGGTGTGGGATGCGTTAACTAGCCCCGCGAGGTTTAAATGGTCCATTACAATGAACAGGAGAAACAAGGCATTGTGCAGCTGTGGGACCTTCCATGCAATGACCTGAAGAACTTTGCAAACAGAAGGATTGCCATGCCCATTGGCAGAGGGGGAAACTGAGGCAGAAGGAGGCAGTGAATGCCCTGCCCAAAGCCAGGCAGCAACTCACTGGCAGGGCCAGGTGCGGAACCCAGGTGTCCTGTCTCCTGGTCTGTTGCTCTAGCGATTAGAACACCGTCCCGCCCGCAGCTGGGAACAGACGCCAGCAGAAATGACACCAAGTCCCTCTTCATTTTTCACTGGACAACTCTCCTTTCTAGAGCCACGAATAGAACCCAGGAGTCCTGGCCACCAGCCCCCCTGCTCTAGCCACTAGACCCCACTGCCCCCCTCCATCCACTGCATCCATGAGATACCATTCAGTGCTCTCTTTTCCTTGGGCTGCCAGCAAAATCCTGACAACCCTCCTGGCTACCCCCTAGCCACCTCCTCGGCGGATGCATTCGACCATGGCTCGCCACAGACATCCAGCTTTGGCAGGAAAAGCGAACTGACACACGGGCATCTTGTGGCCAAGCCCAGTTTCCTGTGCGTTGCACAGGGCCTTTATGAGACGGCTCCTCCCACACCCGCTCACACAGAGATGCTGCAGCGCAGTTACCCGAAAGCAGAAGTCTGGGGCACGGGGCCAGCCATGGGGCTGCTGCTCCGTAGCCTCCTGCTGTTGGCTCCAGGGGGTGAGTAGCAAAGGGGCTGGAACCACTCTGGGATGGGACGATGGGGCTCTTTTGACCATTGCAGCCGGCTCTGCAGTTCCCCTGGGCCTGGCGGAGGCAGGGAAGGGGAGTGGAGCAAGTAACGTTAAACCCTCTTTGGGATTCTTGGATCATGTTGTCAGGTGGCAACGCTCAGTGACCGCTTAGTGCGGAAGGGGTTTGCAAGATGCTTGCTTTATTCTGGGTCTTGTTCCAAGTGGCTGGGCATAACAAGAGCTTCACAGCCACCCACCCGAATGCGCTGGGTGTGTCTACACGAGCACCAAGCCCAGACTCTGACTCAGGTTTGAGCTCAACCCGCCCTTGCGTCCACACACAAATCAGTCTGACTCAGGTCAGTAAGCTAGGTCCTAGGAGAAATGGGTCAGAGCCTGAGACCTGCTCAGACCTGGTCCTCCAAGCCCTGTCATTATGCCGTGTGGACACAGCTCAAGCCCCAGTCCCCAGTCAGACGGTCTCCGTTCTGCAGTGTGGACCCGTTAGCATGGCTGTGAGTTGAGTCCAGCCACTGTAAGCCCAAGTTTACAATGCAATGTGGACGTTCAAACACAGGCTTGGAAACACCGAGTCCACAAGCTCGGGTCCCACAGACCAGGCTTAGCGTGCAGTGTAGACACAGCCTCAGTCTCCAGCTGGGAAGCAGCCCCTTAAAGGCCCAGTCCCCAGTATCACATGAAAGTGAGTCTGTCCCCTAGTGTCCATACAGCAGCTGGGAGGGAGTTTCCCAGCCCCGATAGCCCATCTAGCCTGGTATCCCGTCTCTGACTGTGGACAGCACCAGATGCTTCAGAGGCAGGTACAAGAACCCTGCAGTGGGCAGATGTGGGGAATTCCCCACGACACACACAAACACCTTGTAAGTCTCATCCAGGTCTCTAATACTGAGAAATGGGTTTACACCCTGAACCAGGAGATTTCATCTCCCTGGCAGGGCTTGTGATAGTGCTGGTTCTGATAACTCGGGGTCTTCTGGTTACCCAGAGATACGTCCCCTCTCAAATCTCACTAGGGCCAGGTCTACACCTAAAATGGGGCTACATTACTCAGGGGTGTGAAAAATTCATACCCGAGAGCCACAGTTAAGCCGACTGAAGCCCGGGTGTAGACACCGCAAGGTCGACGTAAGAACCCTTCTGCAACGTAGCGTCCATCTCTGGGGGGTGGATTTATGACAGCAGGAGAAAAACCCCTTCCAGCACCAAGGTGAATGGAAGAGGCCTTGCTGCCCACTCCCAGGGGGTTTCACATCCCCATGGGGACGACAGAGGCAAATTCTGCAGAATGGGGAAATGAAAGGTCTTCGTAGGGCATAGTCTCCCAGAGTGACACAGCTCCCCTGGATGGAGTGTGCCCGGGCCGGTTGCTGCTTCTGTCCCACTTAATCCAGCTGGGCTGGACCTGTACAGCCCCTAGCACTCTGGCTTTGTCTCCTCTCCGGATTTACTGAGGCCAAGTTGATCTCAAGCATTTTATTGCACTGCAGCCTAACTCAATAGAGCGTGACCGCTGGGCTCCACGTGCCTGCTGTCATGCCCTGCGTCCATCCTATCGTGGGAGATGCATCGTGGGGCATTATACTGGTATAACTACAGCACTTTACATTCACACAGAGCACATCCTGGTATAAGGCCCCATGTGAATCTCTTAGGCGAGGCAGTGTGATCTAGTGGATCGAGCTCTAAACTGAGACTCAGGACTCCTGGGTTCTATACATGGCTCTGGAGAAGGCGTGTCCGTCAGTGCTGTTTTTTATGGACCAATGGGCCCCAATTCCTCCTGCCATGTAAGAATCTCTAATCAATTCACCCATCCCCTCCTGCCTTCCCTCTTCTTGCAGGTCTGCGGTTCTCCTCCGGCCAGGTGCAGCTGGAGGGCTTGGTGGGTGAGTCCGTGTATTTCCCCGCCCTGCGCCCCGTGGCCAGAGACATCGTCCGTGTCCTGTGGTTTTCAGAAAGGCAGGGCACTCACATCGCAGAGGCCAAACCCCAGGGCCAGGCGTTCAACGTCAATTTCTTACCCAACTTCAGCAACCGGCTGGCGATCCACGCCGGGAACCTCTCCCTGGAGATCTGTGATCTGCGGCTGGAAGATCAGGGGCTGTACCGCGCCGTTGTGGATATTGCCTCAGACCCTACCAAGCCCAGGGCATTCTCCTATGAGCTGTCAGTGCGAGGTGAGTCCCTCCGGCAGCCCAGCACATGGGACTGCGCTAGCCTGGACTCCTACCTGGCTGTTACCCCAGCCCCGCTCCTGTCCACACACAAACACTACGGTTTGGGGGTGCTTTCAGCCCAGGCTAGCCTGCTGAGGTCAGGGGTTGGGTTAGCACACAGGGGCTGTGTTCACACAGGCTGCTCACCCACCTCCTTTGCAGCGTGAAGACCAGCTAAGCCGCTCCAGTGCCGATAGTCCTCCAATGCCTTCCCACAATCCCCCCCTCCACCCCTTATGTGCCCAGGACAGACAAGCTCTTCCCAAATTCACTGCAGCTCAGCCTGCCACAGCACCAAGTGCCATGGGAAGTGCCCCCAGAAGTCCTTGTGACAGACACACGGGGATGCACAGAACGAGTGAAAACACAAACTCACCCCTGGGCCGACCACCCAGGCTCACTGTGCAGCAAAGCCAGGGCTGGAAAGGAAAGGCACTTTTTAGGCACTGACCTGGGATTCAGAAAAGCTGGCTTCAATTCATAGTGCTGCCACTACCTGGCTATGTGACCTTGGGCAAGTCACATTGTCCTTCCGTGCCTTGGTTTCCTCAGCTGTAGATATGGGGAAGCTGACTAAACCTTCCTTCATCTATTTCGAGCATAAGCTCTTCAGGGATTGTCTGCTTATGGGGGTGTACAGCACCTCGCGCGGCTGGGCCCTGATCCCACTTGGCGCAGAGGGGCAGATTATGTGACTCATCAAGCTGATTAGTAAAAATTCCCAGCTACAGTGATGGATTCTCATCAGGCGGGCGGAAGGAATCTGCGTCTCTTGGCAGCCACTCCGCAGGGCAGGGGGCCAGAAAGTCAGGCGGGGGTGGTGACCTTTAGGTGCACGAGGCTCAGGCACCACCTCCTGTTTGTCACTTCCTCATATTGCCCAACGTGGAATGAGACCATAGGGCAAGTGCACGAGGATGGGGCAAGCACAAGCTGGAGCCCTGGAGGAATCCATCCATTCTCTCCTCTTCCTCGGTTCCGTCTCACTTCCGTTGCAATCCAGCCCATGTCACGGGGGCCTGATCCGCGTTTGGTGGCAATCGGTGCAGCTCCATTGAAGCCGACGGAGTCTCACTGGGGGCCTCCACGGAGCACAAAAATCCAGCAGCCTGTCTGTGTTAGAGATGCTGCTGTGGATCGAGCTGAGAAAGCTCCTCCAGCAGCTCTGGGGCCGGAGACAGGTGCTGGAACTAGGCATGCTGGGGCCGGAAGGGCCTGGCTTGATGTGGTTTCCATCCTATGCATGGTTTGCAGTTTGGTCCTGTGGCTCTCAGCACCCTCCCAGACACATTGTCCCAGTGCCTCCGGCTGGAGATCTAAAACCAACCCCCTAGCACCAGCCGTGCATTGCAGGAAACCACAATTGCTATTAACGTGCAATTCTTGTGTTTCATCCCCTGCAAAGAACGTGGGCAGGAAGGAGACAGGGGCAAAGGAGGAACCACGGATCGGCCAGGAGGCGGAGAACGGAGGACATCGACGGGCCCCCCAGCAGAAGGAGTGCCTGTGACCACAAGCGGGAGGACAACGCTGGCGGGAGGGGATGGGGGAGGGCAGGAGAGCGGTGAGAGCCAGGGATCGTGCCACTGCACGCTGAAGGGTTATGTCATCGCGGCCGTCTATGTGCCCCTCTGTGCCATGGTAGCTATCGTCCACGTGAAGACGAGGGGCTGACGGAAGAGCCGGGGTCCCTGGGTGACAGAAGAGACAGGGCAGGTGCTGGGGCAGGAAGGGCAGCCACATGTCTGGGGCAATCGCCTCTTTGTTCATCCTCTGTAAATACCCTCTCCAGTACCCCCTAGAAACTCCCTCCCAGTACACACACATCCCTCTAGCACTCCCTAAATACCCTCTCCAGTACCCCCCAGGTATCGCCTCCAGCATCCCCAGAAACCCCCTCCCAGTACACACATCCCTCCAGCACTCCTAAATACCCCCTCTAGTACTCCTCCAGGTACCACCTCCAGCAGCCCCAAAATACCCCCTCCAGTACCCCCCAGGTACCTCCTCCAGTTCCTCTCAGATACAGCCTCCAGGTACCCCCTACCAGTACACACACAACCCTCCAGCACCTCCTAAATACCCCTTCCAGTACTCCCCCCAGGTACCTCCTCCAGTACCCCCCACATACCACGTCCAGCACCCCCCAGGTACCCCCTCTCAAGACGCACACCCCTCCAGCACCTCCTAAATATCCCCTCAAATACCACCTCCAGCACCTTTCCAGGTATCCCCTCAAGCACCCCCCCGGTACCTCCTCCCAGTACACACACACCCCTCCAGCAGCCCCAAACTGTACCCTCCCCTCCAGCTCCCTCTCGCCCACTCCCAGGAGTGCCCTCTGTTGGGAAACTGGCAGCCGCTAACCCTAGGGGCAGGGGGCTTGTTTGGAGAGCCCTGGGCCATGGTACTGGTGTTTGTACTGCAACAGCTCTAACTCATCATGCCGGATGCTGCTCAGACACATCGTGGAGATGGTCCCTGCCCTGAAGCGTCCTCTGCCTGAACAGACAAAGGGTCATTATTGCCATGTCCGGGCTCTATAGACAAAGGGCAGGAGGGGAAACTGAGGCACAGAGAGGGGATGGTCACCCAGCCGATCACTGGCAGCACCAGGACTAGAAGTCAGGAGAGTGTTCTGGCCACTGGAGGCGCTCACTCGGTCCTGTAGTCTATAGCTACCTCCCATGGAGCCCAACAGGACTACTCCTTTATATCCTTCTGGTCCAAGTCCACCACTATCTAAAATGATGGGGTCTAAATTAGCTGTTACCACTCACAAAAGAGATCGTGGAGTCAGTGTGGATAGTTCTCTGAAAACATCCACCCAATGTGCAGTGGCAGTCAAAAAAGCAAACAGAATGCTGGGAATAATTAAGAAAGGGATAGATAATAAGACAGAAAATCAATTCAGTTCAATTCCTTTTCATTCCCAGGGAAGCAGTGAGATCTGTAGGCCAGAGCAGGGGAGGAGGGGAGAGATTCGGGAGTCCTGGAGTTGGCATGAGCAGTTCCACTTTCACCCCTGAGCGAGTCACCTCCCCAATTTTCTGTGCCTCAGTTTCCACTGCTGTCAAATGGATGCTCTGATGTGTTTACCTGCCCTCCCAAGGGTGCTGAGCAGCTGGACCAATGAGCATCCATCAAGCACTGCATGCTCCTCACAATAAAAGCCCAGCAAGAGCACCAAGCAGGACTGAATTTTGTTGTCTGCTGCACATGTACAGCCCTCGCCACCCACAACCTCGCTTGGCTGGGAATTGGGGTTGGTTACGAATCTCTGTTGCAGCAGTGGGAATGCCAGGCTGCGTGGGAGGACGGATCAGCGGGGCTGGGGCTGGGGTAAGTCTGGAGGGTCTATTCCCCCCCACCCCTGTAATTTTGACTAGAAAAGGCAGGTAACTGGGAGTTTCAGCCCCAAAACACACCTGGGTGTGGTGAGCGCTGTGTGATAACCCCACTGTCCCAGTTTGCAGATGCTTCAAAGCCCCCCGTGGAGTCCAGCGATGGCAAAGCCCCAGCGCCCCTTGGTAAAGCTATTCCCATGGTGAATCGCCCTCACTGAGGAAGATTTGCACCTTGCTTCTAGGCTGAAATTGTCCAGCTGCAGCTTCCAGCCACTGGTTCTTTGGCTGCGAGACCGAAGAGTCTTTTATTACCAAATTTTTGTCCCCCGTGTGCTGACACAGAGCTCACTGCAGGATCAGGGTCTTGGCGGGAGCGTCCTTGGTTAGGGCCAGATCCCCAGGGCTCAGCACCCCCGTTGGGGCCAGATCTATCAAACAGCGGAGTACGGCATCTAACAGGGCTGGGGTCCTGGAGAATCCTGGAGAGTCTAGCCCTGGGCTCTCTGAAATACCTGCTCCTTCACTGCCTGGCTGGTCACCTCACTGCGAACCCCACCCCCCCCCAGCATATTTACAGCCTTGCCCTAGGGTTTATTTATTTTCGAGGGAACCTTGGTAATATAAATGGGAATTGACGTGCCCAATGTGGAAAACTGATTTCATTTTATCCACAGGCCGATGCCGGCATCTAAAAATACACAGGCCATAAATATCCAGGCCTCACACGGTGCTGTGACCACCCGAGGACTAAGCAGGGCCGGGCCTGTCTGGGTTTGAAACCCCCAGCTGCTGAAGGAAGTGGGGCTGATGATTCAGATTTCCATACCCCAGCAAGAGGGTGGAGGGGCTGGGGAGGGGCATTTGCTCTCTTCATAACCCGCGGGAGGCCCCATGGAATCTGGCATGACTGGCAGCATCTTCACGGAGCACAAGAGGATCCCAAAAGCAGAGAAGAAGGAGCTGATGCAGGCCCAGGGACAATCAGAGAAGGACTTGCAGGTGGGCACTGAGGGGCACTGGCAGAGCTAGCGGGGAGCCTGGGGCTGGAATAGCCGACGATGCTGCAGGTGGGGCATTGGCAGAGCTGTGGGGGGGGAGCCCGGGGCTGGAATAGCCAGGGATGCTGAAGGTGGGGCACTGGCAGAGCTGAGGCAGGAGGTTGGGGATGCTGTAGGTGGGGCACTGGCAGAGCTGGGCGGGGGGAGGCTGAGGATGCTGCAGGTGGGGCACTGGCAGAGCTGGGTGCCTCTCTCGGAGCAGCGGGAGGTTAATACACTTGACATCTGAGGCACGAGGCGGTGAAACGTTTCCACAGCCCATCCTGCTCTGCCTGGCACAAGAAGACTCCCTTCCTCCATCCCTCCCGTCCGGGCAGGCTCTCAGATGAGCCCAGCACTCTGGGGAAATCTGGCTTAGTGGGCTCTGAGCACTGCTGGACATCTGGCGTAAATATTTATGTCCAGCCCCTATTCTGGGCACTAAGTGCTTGGAATTGGGGCCTGGATCTCTTTGGTAAATTGAGGTCGAGATGCCCGATTTTCAGGGGCACCAAACAACTGCACCAGCCATAGGCTTCATCACAGGCTCAGGGCGCTCATTCTCCCTGAACGTGAGGCCCAGAAAATTTTAACTGAGCCACACAGTGTAGGTGCCGCTCTTCTCCTGCCCAGCCTGCAGCTGGGACGAGCACCGCCCTCACGCCCTGTGTTCCCTTGCCATAGCCCGATGCAATCCCTCGCCATGCCAAGGCCTCTCAGAGTGATGAATGCTTCGAATACCAGAGGCACCAGAGCGGTGCCAGGAATGTCCTGCCTGGATCTCAGCGCCCCACGCAGATTAATTTTTCATGGCTTCAATTCTTTCCTTTTATTCTCTTTGCCCAACACATCTTAGTCAGGGGGCAAAGAGCCTGTCAAACGATTTCCTGCCTGGCACTTTGTTAGACGAATGGTGCGAGCTTTGCATTTTCTCTCTTTTCGGGGAGACCCAGGTGTCAGAGGGGCTGCACGCTTGGCTGGTACAGCCCCATAACAGGCATTATTGACTAATCATGTCCAGATCTCAGAGGGCTTTGCAAAGGCTGTGGTGTTTGCAGGCCAAATGTTGCAGTATCCTTCAAGGACAGCGGTTCTCAGTCCTTGGTACTGGACTCCGCTGAGCTGCTCAGACTCACACCAGCAGAGGATCAGGGCCGTTACGCTGATCTGTGCATTAAAACGTCCTCTCTGGCTACACAGGGTGGTGTCAGGGCATCTACTGATCCGCCGCTGTGGTCAGTCAGGAATTTTGCCCATCGGTTGTCTAGAGTCATGTAATGCAAGACTGGAGAAAGAAGCTGTGAATATTGTGCAGGGATTAATCCTGCTCTGGCCGGACGAGGAGAGTCAGAGCAGCAAAGCTCAGCGGCCTCTTCCCTCTCGAATCTCTGCCCCCTCTGATTCCCAGCCATCGATCGGCAAGCATTCCGGGGCGGCTAGGCAGGGAGCAGACGCACGACTCGGCCTCTCCTGCCCTGCGGGTCCCAGGGAAGCCAGTTCTAGGAGTAAAGATACGGGACAACCATCAATGGCTCCATAGCACTAGCAGGAGCGTCTGAGAGTTTCATTGACTAGACGTGATTAAAGGTACGTGTAGGATATCAAGCGGGCATCAGTGGCTTGGGATCAGGCCTGGGTTGGCATCACATTTAGGCCCATGTAAAAGCACCACTGAAGTCACCGGCCCTGGTTCTGAAGGCTCCTTTCCACCCCTCTAGGAATATTCGTACCCACTCACTTGCAGGCCCCTCTGCGCCGTCGCAGCCTCAGACACGAATTGGGCCAGGCGGGGCTAATGCAAACCCTTCAGAACTGGGGCCTTAGGGCCCTGGCGCAGGCTGTGGGGATCGCAAAGCACAGGCAGCGCCCTCAGTATTAAAGCGCAGTCGTGGGGTCCCGAACCGGGCATGAGAGAATAACTGACCGTGTCATGAGGCATTCCAGAGTTTATAATAAGTGAATTATTTACCGGTGACCCTGGCAAAATGCTGTGCGGTATAAATTATTGAATGGCCCATCTGTCAAAAAGTTCTCATAAATAAGTAATTTGGTGCTGTCTTAATGTTCCCAGTAAATTACTCATTCAATCTCCCGTCTAAATGCTCTCCTGGGGAAATTACTCACGCCTGCTGATTTATGAATTAGGACTGGGCAAAGATGGCAGATTACAAATTCTAGTCCATTAGGAGGCCCACAGCGTTGCTTATTCATGACGTCTCACTCGACACGTGCAGCCTTGTGGCGCAGTCGTGGGACATGCTAAGCCACTCATGGACACGAGGTGGAGCTTGCATCCAGCCCTGCTCGGCCATTGAGATTTGTTTTGCAGTAGCACCTAGAGGCCTCAAGGAGATATGGGTCCTATTGTGTTGGGTGCTGCCCAGACACCTAGTAAGAGACAGTCCTTTCCCAAAGAAGCTTCCAACCTAAATAGACAAAGGGCAGCAGGGGAAACTGAGGCACAGAGAAGCAGTGACTTGTCCAAGTAATCCCAGCAGAGCCAGGAATACAACCAAGTTCTAAGTCCCAAGGTGGTGCTCTAACCATTGGACCATGCTTTCCTTGCAATTTTGGTTAAGGTAAGCATAGTAGAGCTGTTCTGTGGATTAAAAATAATGTGATCTATAACAGAGATCTACTAATAAAATTTAATGGATTATATGATGGAATATTGAATGGGCACTGGGAAAATTTTCCTCAAACTGGGCTTGTTTGGTAGATCACATACTAAGATTTAAAAATCAAGCCAAGTTTAAGGACTATGGCTCAACTGTCAGTTAAAGCTGAGGCCTTTTTACACCACCCTGGCAATCTCAAAGCAGATGGAAAAAGGCCCCAGAGGGAACTATTGAAACAAAACTTTTCAATGAGGTCATTTTCGTGTCTCCGAAATGAACTGTTCTGGAATTCCCATTCTACGGTAAATTTCAGAATGTTAAATTTTCATGCCTGTACTCGAATGGCTGTCTGAAGAGCCCCCCAGTGGCCATCTGCAGAACCCCCCTGTGGCCTGGGACAGTGCTGCAGCAGCCCTGCCTCAGTTTCCCTTCAGTGACATGCTTTCATGATTCCACCCACCAGCTAAATCCTTAACCAACACCCACCCCTTCTGGGGAGACAGAGTTCCTTAGCCCAGGTCCAAAGCAAACCCAACACAAAGTCTTTGCCCCAGTCTCAAGCCAGGTCCAGATCCACCTTCCCGATGGGTCTGTTCTCTCCCTGGTAAGTTTTCTGCTCACCCTCTGTGCTCAGCTTTCACCCTGTCTCCCCAAGCCTCTTAATACGTCTATTCCATTTGCAATTGCTTTGATATCATGGAAGACATAAACTAACATTGCAACAAAGAGGCTAGTACATGTGAGCATGTGTCTCTTTCTGACCACCCTCTGCTGGATGCAATCAGAGCTGCTCCTCTGTGGCTCATAAGCACTATACTGCTTGCAGGTCATGGAGATTTTCCTTTAGTTTCACCCTTTTGGGAAGGGGAGGGTTTGAGTTCTCTCCCCACCGGCACCTGAGAGGTCCCAAGGGGCTGTGATGTGAGACACACTGACAGCCACAAAGCCCTAGGGGGCCACAAGATTGTTACAATATTTTATACACACTCTTATATTACACACTGTGCTTACTGTAGGTTTTGTTGGCTATATAATGGTCACCCAACAAGTGTGCATTTCCATCTGCCCTTCATAGCGGAATCCGTACTGCCAAGTGCCTTTTACGTGCTGGGTTTCCATCGTGTGCAGATAACGATATTTTCCCGGGTCTGATCACAATTACACAGCGTGATCTGAGCGCTGTAGTAAATGATGGCCCTGATACCAAGGCAAAGTCACGCTCCCTTTGCACATTAACTCATAAAGCCCACTGGCCCTCTCAGGAAGACACTATTTTTGATTTTATATCCTCCCATATTTCACCTGCAAAGCTCCACCCGGGAAAGGCAGCCAGCACAACCCGAGGCAGATGAGTCTCCATTTGAAACAGGAAAGGTTGCCTGCATCCTCGGTGCTCTTAGAGCTGTCTAGGCTAGGAGAAGAGCACCTTTCTTAGCTTGTGTGGGAGCACACGCTCCTTCCTAGGTTACAATGGGACCAACTAGCGTATGGTTATGCTGAAAGGTGCTAGATCTACCAGTTAAGCAAAGGGATCCATAAACAATTGCAGATGCCATTAAAGATAATGGGAGCCAAGCACCCTCTTTCACGCTCAGCAGAAGGAGCAACCAAGCACCTTTGGGCACTAAAAACAACGGATGGGCTGCCCAAGCCACTAGGCCAGCTGAGCCCGTTGCAATAAACGCAGGGGTAGGGGACAGGCTGCAGCCTGCTTGTGTTGGAAGCCAGAGGAGGAGGAGGAGGAATTAGTTGTGAGCATATTGCTCAGAGGAAGAAGAGAGACGGAGCTCCTTGAGTACAGAACTCATTGGAGGGGCAGACCAGGGATTTCTGAAGCAGGAAGCTGCTTGTCACTGTTTGCTTCTACTGGTGTTCAAGGAAACAGGACTTTGTGAGCGTTTATTTGTAAAGAGACAAGATTACCCCAAGACTCGACCTGTCTCCTCTCGCTAATTTTTCATCCTAATGGAAGCAACCCTGCAAGGCCCCCAACATGGTCCAAGGGGCATCAAGACTGTTGTACTTTGTCTGCTCAAGGTGCTGTTATGAGAGAGGTCCAGAGAGAAGCAGGATCTGTGGATCATGGGAGGGCTCCTTGTGACTGCATCGGTAAGGTCAAGTTCTCATTTAGTCTATGGCTTGTCTGCACAGGGACACGGCAGAGCATTAATCTGAATTAACAAAAGGTGTTTCATTTTGCTGGGCTTCCCTCCGAGACCTTTTCACTTGGCTTATATCCAAAGCACCTCATCCAGGATGCTTCAGCCAGCTATCTGGGCTCTAGAAACTCAGTTTGACTCCAGTCACTTAACGGCTCTATGCCCCTGGTGGCTGGGCCCAGTTGTAGGGAGTTTAGGCACAAGGAGATGCTATAATTTCAAATCATGTCACACTACACCATTCAGTTATATTTTTCATAGCTACTAACATCTCTATTTCTGGAATCTAATTGGTCTGGGCATCATACGGAGCGTGTAAGGACCAATCGCTTTGCAGATTGTATAAGGACCAATTGCTTATGTCCTCAGCTTCTCCGTTCAGGGTGTTTCCATTCATCTCACCTCACCCGAAAACACTGTCTCCAGCGCACAGCCTGTCTGTCACACCCTTGTTTACAGGGTAACTTTGTTCTCAGAGCAAGCCATGTGCAGGTTTGTTCATGCCCAGCAGCCAGCTCGATTGTGGATTGTTTAACCCCCTGTGTGGCTGTCTCTAACTGCTGGGGTGATGTAGGCTACAGGTGGACTCAGATCAACAGTGGAGGTGGGGCCTTTGGGACCGCTGGGGTGGATCCATCACTCCTCACCTCTCCCCTACAGCACGTTTGCATGCGACAATTCTATTGGTTGTAATGACTCAGTGACATCAGAGGGCTCAAGAGTTCTCATTGGTGAATAATCCCGCCCGGTTGTCCCTGCTCTTTAAGCGTTCCACGTCAGTGCTTGAAAGGGAAACTGAGGAAGTGTACTCTCTTCCCTCCCTCTCGTCCATGAGCAAACAGCTTCGGTTACAAATCTTGGCTTTTCTCCACAGTGCAAGCCCATTTCCAAAAAAGCTGCCACTCTGGAGAGCCAGACCCAGGCCAGAACCTCCGAGAACCACAGCAATCTCTGGCTCTGACCTCTATGGCTTTAATCCGTGCTTCCACTTTAAAAAGGGCTGCTGGATCCAACTCAGACCCTGGGGTTCTCCAGCTACCAATCTGTCCTACCTGGTTTTACCACTAGGGGGTCTCCTGATGTCCTGGCCTGGATAGTGCAACGAGAAGCATTCTGGAGTCGGGGTCACGGTAGCCTCAGACCTCTGGAAACAGCTCCCTCTAGAGGTTGCCCTAAGCAGAGTCCAGCGGGAATCCAGGAACTAGCAGGAAACCTAGTTATTTGCTCTGGGGTCTGAGCAGCCTGCAGTGTCGTGGAGTTTAATAGCACCAAATGGCGGGTGGTTGGCTACGGAGCAGAGGCTTCAATAGTTGAGCCCTTAACTTTCAGTCCTCCTGTTTTATTGCTGATTTAGTTTTATTTCCTGAAGCAACTCGGCCAGGGGACGCGCTGAGGCAAATTCCCAAGTATGTACCTCTGAGCCTCTGCTGTTCATCAAACACTCCCCAGAGTCCTAGGAAATATCCTGGGGGACCAGGCCTGCTTTGCCTGGGGGTTAAGAGCCAACGCAGACATGGCCAATAGGTTTCACGAGCTCTGGTGGGTCTGGCTCGGAGGCAGGCGTTTGGGGCGATTGCTTTCAAACACCTGGGGAATGATGCGGGTGCAGCAGAGGGAAAATCGTGCAAAATACAAAACCTATTGGAACTTGTCTGTATTTGCAGCAAGAAAAGCTGGTTTTGTGGTTAAGGCACCAGCCTAGGCATTAATAATAACTCCTAGCTCTTCTCTAGGGCTTTGCACCAGGAGATCTCCAAGCACAGAACAAAGGAGGTCAGTATCATTACCTTCATTTTACTGTGGGGGAAACCGAGGCATATAGGAGGTCAAACTAGATGATCACAAAGATCCATGCTGACTTTGTAATCAATGAATCTATAAATAATAACAAGAAACAGGTGGATTGGCCCCAGAGAGGCTGGGAAGTTGAAAGCATCCCAGCCTGTGTGAGAAGCAGCCTGCTGAGTTAGACCAAAATAGAGGCCATTTACCAGAAAGCTGCACAGAAGGGGGATTCATTGATTGACTCATTGGGGCAGGGGAGACAGGCAGGCACCCCCTGCAGCTGAGGTCAGAAGGAGCTGCAGGTTCTCATCACCCTCGGTCTTAAATTGAGATACCCAAGGCCTGATCCTCAGTCACATGCAGGCAGCATACGGAGGCCTTAAAGCGGTGAGAGGGTGTTGGAAATATTGCCTCCCCAGCTGGTAAGAGGGCTCTGCATAGCCAGCCCCACTCTCAGCCATTGGCACAGAGGGCATGACTGATCTGCACCATGCCATGGCTATTCTCTGCATGCCAGAAGGAGCAGGAGTGTCAGTTAGAGCAGCCCTGAGGCTGCTCTAATTTAGAAAAGGGACAAGATAAGGTCCAGAATACAAAAGTAGCAAAGGTGGCTTAATGCCCCCCATGCACTCACAATCAACAGGCCATGGGAGGGCCAATTTGTGCCACAGCACCCCTTGCACACGCAGCTGTACAAGCAGAGCGGTGTGCTGCCCGCCTCTTTTCAATGAATCTCTGTCTGTCTCTCCCTTTCCCTGGAGCAGAGCTGATTAAAATAATACATTCACCATGCCACAAACACGTGTAACAGTTTCATGCTGAAAAAGAGCGTCCCTGCAATGAGACATGGACGGCGAAGGAGGCAATTCAATCACTCCTGGACGAGGACAGGCTGGGAAAAGACCTAAACGAGACAACGGCTGCAGATTTAACAGAAGGAGATCAGGGCGGCTTCACCAACGTTAAAACAAAGTTTTCCTCGGCTCAACTGGCACAAGAAATGGTCAGGAGGGGTCCTAGCCGCTTGGCCGCCCAGGGCAAAAAACGGTTTTGGTGCCCACATAGCTGAGCTAACATAGCTGGCCAATCAGAGCAGAGCCCAAAAAGGTCCCACCCGCACAGCAGCGTGGCAGCACCCCCTGGATGCTAGTGTCCCAACCAAGCATCTTGTTCGCCTGCTCCTAGTGCCAGCCCTGCTCCTGGCGATCACAGAAAGACCTTTGCACCAGTGCTGGAGGGGATATCAAGTGGGCTGTCTTCCCGGGACCCCCTGGCTTTCAGCATCCAACACTGTCACCCATCGGGCAGCCCAGGGAGGCAGCTGTAATTCAGGCTATGCCTGCATGTCAGTCACTGCAGCTGTGTTGACACTTGCTGGGATTAATCCATCTCCCTGGGGCTGTCGACTCAGCGCTGCCTACACCAGGGGTTAGGTGGGTTTAACTACAGCGAGGGATTTTTCCCACCCCTGCGAGCCGTAGCTCCGCCACTGTCACTTTTCACTCTCAAGCATCCTTTGGATGGGGACTCAGGGCTGCGGGTGGGGGCTGCAATCATCTGCCCAAAAATACCTGGCATGGTTGCAATCAGCTCTAGGGATGCGCTAGCATAAAATCAGTGCTCTTGAGAGCAGGATTGGGCCCTTCGGAGGTTTGCAGGCCATCGCTCATGGTGTTTGTGCAGCCTGGCTATTGTTTTCCCCTTTGGGCCCACAGCTGAGGCGCCGGAGGGAAGATGTAGCGGCGTTATCCTAGGCAGCGCAAGCAGCAGACCTTCCTCGTCTAATGATTCTCCTGCTGCATGCAAAGCAAAGGGCACGGGGAAGGGGGGGGGGGTGGCTATGACCCCGTCAAACAGATCCTGCTGCAGAAGAAGAAACTGCCTTCCCAGGTGGAGGAAGAACCCCACAAGGTTGATGAACATGGCCACTAACAAACAACAGTCCAGCCACTCAGACGCTAGCCCCAGCATCCTTTGGGACGTTACCTTTGATGGCTCAGAGCCCAGAACTCCCGGAACAGACTGTTTCGGGGGGTGGCCGATTAGCTAGCAGGAGCTCTCCAGAGACAAGGCAGCATTGGGCAATGACGTAATAGCTTCTCAGCTGGGGTAACCAGAGGTCTGTGCTACCTAATGGAGACCCAGACCCAGACTCTTTGCCAGCTTGATCATGTAAGAACTTAACACGTGACCCATCTTCTCCTGTGGCTAAAGAGGCAATGAGCTGTCCCAGTTTACTGGTAGAACCATGCAAACCCTAGATGAGATAGAAAAAGGGCTAAGTTTTAACATCTTTCCACCTCCCCTTTTTCTGTTTTCAAAGAAAACATATTTTACGAAGATTCTCCTCGCTCTCCCTTCTCCTGGGAGAAAAGCTGCAGGTCACTTTGCATGCAGGGTGCTGCCAGGTAAAGAGGCCTGGGAACCTACCCATGTCACTGTGTAATGGGCAGAAGGCAAGGGTGAGCTCCCCTCGCCTGAGAGTTGTAGAAGGCGAACACAGGTAACTCACGAGGGGAGATGCAGAGGCAAAAGAGGCATGAGAGGTACAGGTGATCCAGAGTTCAGACATTTTTGTCAAAAACGAGAACATCCAGAATAGTAAGGGTTAAAAATAAACAGGGTTCAGACGCAAACATCAGTCACGAAAAGCCAACCCACCTGGCTGGCAGCCTGGGCAAAGAGGCCAAAGACTGTATGGGTTACAAGAACAGAACTGAGCACTGTTCTGCGTCTCTCACGTTGGCTTAGCTGTGTGTTGGGAGGTTTGCCTTGCTGCTGCTCACCTCCGAGAGGCAAGTAAACATTGCAGTGAACTGGCTTGTGAGCATGAGTCACCACTGCCTTCTGTGGGATGGAATCACAATGGCCCAACTCAGTGTCATAGGCCCTATACTACCAGCAGCTAGTGGGGATTCTCCTTTGGCTCCAGTGATTGGGGCCTATGCTGACAGAGTTCTGAATTCTACCCCTGCTACTGCCCAGAAGTTTCAAATAGCCACAATGCAGTAGGGCGATATCCATGAAATTCCCAACTCATCACATCTTTGATGCATGCAAAAAAACCACTGTAACAGTGTTTCCTGGTTCCAAGCAGAAGTGCCAAAAAGCAGCAAGCTCTGTTCGCCCAAGTCTTCCAGCTCAGCGATCCAGGCTGGAGAGGTGTCAGAAACATGGAGATCCTGAGCCAAGAGGAGACTTCGAACCCAAGACCTTGACCTCGGGATTCCCAAGGGCTGAGAGAAAGTCATGTAGCCGCTGGGAAAAAGAAACCCAGAAGTCCTCCTGCAGCTTCATCGCTGGAACAAGAGGATTAGACCAGTGTTTTGTTTAATAATTGAATGCAAGTTTGGGGATAATTATTTATTTAAAGAGAACAGTGTGTTAACACGAACATGATCTAATCCCACATGATGGTCCGTCTGCTTTATTAGCACCTCTGTCCAAGAGCCGAGCCCGCCAGGCAAACAAACAAACAAACACGTCAAATAAAAGCAGCGTTAGAAGATGTAAACGCCTTCCAGAAGTTCACACGTGAAAGCCAATAGCACATCGCGCCTAAGCAAATGGCATGAGCCTGTGGGGCTGCAAGCATTTGTCATAGAATTGGAGTGCACTAGCAAAACACCCCTTCATCTGCTCCGTGCAGAGGATAACAGCCTACTACTGCTGCCAATTAACAGAGCTACTCCTTCAGCTCCAGTGGTAGAGGCCTGTATTTTACTGCTGAAATCTCCCTGGTAGGGAGGGGTCAGTCTATAAACACAGCTCTTTTACCTCAGGGCAGACCTCCGATTTTGCAAGGTAAGTAGGGTTGAGCCTGGTAACTACCATGGAAGGGAGACCTTTCAGGGTATGGTACGGGGGCATGGGGCTGTAATTCCATAGGGGGCACACCTCCCCCTAAATGCATCCTGCAGCAATGGCCTGGCACAACGCTGGAGGTGCCATCTTCCAAGTAAGATATCCTGCCCCCATGCCAATCTGGCCTGGCTCTGGGTTTCCCTCTAGTGGCTAGATAATGAGTCTCTTACTGCCTCCGTGTTCACAGAGCTGGTCTTGGAGCTGAGCTGGCTGGGGGTCAGGGGTTTTTAGGTCCCAGAGACAATCCCCGCTGAACAAACATGTCTATTCCCAAGGACCCCTCAGATCTGTGGTATTTGTCTAGACCGTCACCGTGGTATCAGGGTACCACACAATTGTTAATACATCTATCCTGACAACACCCCTTGAGGCAGGACATTACTATCATCCCCGCTGTAGAGATGGGGAACTGAGGCACGCAGGATGTGTCTACACTTCATTGTAAATCTGGGTCTTTGGGCCCCGGGCTTGTGGGCTCAGTGTTTCCAAGCCTGCGCTTGAGCATCCTCACTGCATTGTAAACCCGGGTTTCCAGCTGCAGGCCCCAGGTCTCACAGGCAGGCTAAGGCGTCCAAATCCTGTCATTTTGCAGGGTGGACGCTGCTCAAGTCACAAACCTGAGCAGAAGTTTGGTGCACTGCAGTGTGGACGCATTAGCCCGGGCGCGAGACCTGGCTCCAGCAGTGGTAAACTTGGGTTTACATCGAGTCCACAAGCTCGTGTCCCGCAGACCTGGGCTTAGCTAGTGTAGACGTACTCATAGGGGTAGGGGTTGCATTGCCTTTCTCAATCTGAGCCTGCACAAAGTCAGGCAGGGCATCTGCAGTCGCTCGGTCTCCCAAAGCTTAGCCCAGTGTCTGAACCTCCTTCAATGCGGCAGGCCCCCGCTGGGCTCAGATCTCACCCAGATCTCAGCAAACTGAGCCAGGGCTATGGTACCTCCGGAGGGGAGCCGATGCACCTTCACGGCAGGTTAGCCATTCTTCCTGACGCTTTCCCAAATCCCAGAGCTCAACAGAGGCGGCGTTCCCCAGGTGCCGTCAATCTCCTCGGCCTTCCCTGGTGCTAATTAGGAGAAAATCAGGTAATGAGGGAAGAAGAAAAGCTCCCCCACTCGGAGGGATCGCCCGTCACCGGGGGATCTTCGCTCCTCTCTCAAAGCGCTGCCCGACGGGCTCAGATCCGGCGCACTGGCCTCCCCACATGGCGGCACATCCCTACTGCGGGAGGAGGGGATTCCCCTCGGGCAGGTTCTTATGGAAATGGATTGGATTGGATTTTATTATTTTTTTTCTATGCAAATGAGGAGCCGGCGCTTCTGGGGAGGCAGACGCCTTGACAGGAACATGGAGTGCCTGGGGCCTTTCCTTTCATGGTGGCACAATTCTGTGATGAGCCCTTTTGTGGGAGAAACTTTGATAATCCCCGTCATGGCGACGGATCAATCAGCTGACGATAGGCCCCATTTCCCTGTGCCGCTGAGCGGGGTGGATTGGGGGATTCAGGAGACATCGGAGACCCATCAAAGGGACAGACTTCACAAGCAACATGGGATCAGCCATGAGAACAAGACACGGGCCCCCAATCGTCCCCTTGCCAGAATAATTCAGGGACAACCCCCTTAGTGTCATGAGAGGAAGGCTTTCCCAATGGTTAGAGCGCTAGTCTGGGACTCTAGAGACTGGGGTTCAGATACTCACCCCAGTGATTTCTGGGGGAGTTAGGACCTTAAATACCTTGAAGGATACAGAGCTTTGCTCTCTCTGCCTGGGCATGGAGGATGCTCACTCTACTTCCTAGCAGTGTTGTGAGGATAAACAGGAGATTGTCAGGTGCCCAGAGACTCCAGTAATGGGGCCAGATGCATATGATAGCGAGTCAGTGGTACAGTAGCAGCTAGATCCAAGCCCCCGGCGCTAGGTGCTCTACAAATACACAGGAGGATACAGTCCCTGCCCCCCCAGAGTTTATAATCAAAGACATGGGGGGAAGGTTTGGGTCCAATCCTGCTCCCAGGAAAAACCGGGGGAGTTTTGGTCGCCTACCGCCAGGGACCCAGGATCAGCCCCTTCGACGAAGGCGTTGTCCATATTATGGACGTGGGACCAGATCCTCAGTGGGTTTTAGGCGTGGCACAGCGCCTCTCACCTCCTGGCGCCCCCTTGGCTCTGCTCACAGCATTGCACAGGGGGCTGTTCCTGGTGGTTCCATTCGGCACCGCTGACAGGGCCATTAAAAGGCCATTAGCAGCTCAGCGGGGGTGGGAGGGGAGCCTTCTGCAGCTCTGATCCACTCCCCCTGCCCGTCCCCTCTATCCATCCCAGCCTGGCTACCACCAGCCCGTGACGTCAGTCCTGGCAGAAGAAGGGGGAATTCCCTGGACTGGGTTTGCCTCTGAGGATGGTCGTGGTTGAGTCACTGATGGGTGCAGTGCCGCTTGGCTCATGGGCCCCGGTGACATCTCACTGGCTCCCCCCTCTGTTTGGCTTCCATTTAGAAAACGCCTGCTTGAGCACCAGTGGGGCTGCAAGGGAGCTGCTGAGCATCTACAGCACTCAGCACCAAACGTGGGGGAATCAAATCAATCATCGCTACTCTGTCTAGAAGGGGGGATACTCGGGACGGGGGCAGTGAGGGGGCATCAGGACTCGTGGCTTCTATTCCTGGCTCTGGGAGGGACAGGGGGTTTAGTGGTTAGGGAAAGGGGTGCTGGGAGCCTGGACTCTTGGGTTCTATCCCCAGCTCTAGAAAGCGAATGGAGTTTAGTGGTGAGAGCAGGGGCAGAGGGCAGGTCTGGAGTCAGGACTGCTGGGTTCTATTCCTGGCTCTGGGGTTTAGAGCTTGGGCACTGGAAATGAGAACGTCTAGTCCCAGTTCTGGGACACTTGGCCCTGGTGTAAATGACTGCGCAAGGTGCACAGCAAAGGAAAATCAAGCGCAAGTGAGTCGTCCTGGGATTACAGCTGGGAAGAGGGAAGTCGGGATGCCTGGGTCCTCTTCTCAACTCAGCCACTGTGTGACCTTTAGTGAGTCATCTCCCTCTCTGTGCCTCAGTTTGCCATGGGGAATAATGACCCTGACCGCCCTTTGAGATCCTCAGGCAAAATCCTGAGTAGCAAACGTTATAACTGCCGCTGCTAATAAATCCATTCCCCTCTGCCTGGCCCCGAACTGCTCATCAGTAGGCCCTCAATTAATTCTCTCTGTCCCTGGGTCTGAATCCATGGCCCAAAAAAATCCAGTGACTTGTGATTCTTAGCAACCTGCCCTCCACAAAGCAGGCAGGGTCAGGGCCAGCAGTGCTGAGCACCTCGCCTCCTGGCTCGCAGTTAATTACCAGAGAATAGAGGTCACTGCGGCAGGAGTGGAGCAAAGGGGCTTTTCAGTAATTGCTTACCAAGAATTGTTAATAATCCAGATCCCGGCTGTGGATCTGAAGTGCTGGGCTGGAATCCTCCAGCTCGCCCTGTTATTAATCAGGGAAAGAAGGTCCTGGCCAGGTATTTTTCATAAACTTGCAAGTTATTTTTCTGCTCCCTGGTGTTTCCCCGCAGCAAGTGGAAAGTGAATTCCACTCCCCTTTCCCCTCATCGCTTCCCCCAGGCGGTTTGCTACAGCCAGGCTGCGTGAGTGGGGGAACACATGCTGGGTGGGTATTAGAGGGCTCCCCGGAGGCAAGGACATTAGGTGCATGTTTAAGTGACCTGCGCGCAAGCCTCTGCTCTGCTACGAATCCGCTGGGGGCGCCTGGCCGTGTCCCTGAGGTACGTCTACACTGCCAAGGCAAACCTGGGGGGTTGAGTCTCACAGCTCGGATCAGCGGAGCGGGGCTCGGGCTGCGGGGCTCACAATAACTGTGTAGTCGTTTGGCCTGGGGCCCGGAGTCTCAAAACCCAGTGTGGTGGGGGGCTTGGAGCTCAGGTGCGTCTACACTGCTATTTTTAGCCCCACGAGCCTGAGTCAGTTGCCCAGGGCTCTGAGATTCAGCACCAGGGGTGGTCTTTGCAGTGCAGACATGCCAATGGTGCCATCAGCCTCTGTGTAGCCCCCCCACCCTGCCATCTGTCTCAGGTATTTCTACACCCTAGGCACTGTTTTGTGACCAATGCCCACAACAAACACCTTGCCAGCTTAGCGGCCCCAGCAGAACCCCCCAGTACAGACAGCGTATACGACAGAAGGAGCTTTCCTGTCCCTGCAGCTCTGTCGTCTCCTCTCACGGCAGGCCACACCGGGGGTGGGAGGGGGGGTTGCTGGCAGAGCTGCCTCACGGTGTGGGGGTTTCACATCCCTGCCTGACACAGCTGGCTGACCAAACACTGGCGCTCAAGGATTTGCCACCCACAGACTCTGAGCCCTCTCCATCCCTAAGACAGAGGCTCAGAGGCCCAGGGCTTCCTATATGAGAAACGAGCTCTGGTTTAGCCAAAGGGCGGATCTGCATTTGCAACCAATTCAGTTCTGCTCAACTCACTGCTTTTGTCCTGGCTTACCCCTGCCGGTTAGGGCTGTGATTTTTTTACCAACATACTTACACCCGTCCAGCCCCTAGTGTGAATGCAGTTTCACTAGGATAAAGGTGCCTTCAAGCAGTATCACTTATTCCCCACCCCGATCCCAGGGCTCGTCTCCACTTGAGGGACCCACTCTGGGAAAAAGCCGCCCCCCTGTGTGACATAGTTAAGCCAACTAGCCCCTGGTGCAGCCAGAGACGAGGGTTAACTACAGCCAGGCAGAACCCCTCTTGGCGGGAGCGTCTGCGCTAACACTCAGCTGCTGTGTTGCTGATGCATTTTGAGTGTAGACGTCCCACTGCAGCTGCATTTGCGCTGGAGTTATGCCTCCTGGATGCTCCCGGCCTAACTCAAGCGGTGCAACTTTCTAGAACACGCAAATTGGTTCAGCCCGGTGCGAGCTAGACCAAACAGAGTCCACACCTAGATTTGCATTAGTGCAAAGAACCTCATCTAAAGACACTTCCCCTGGAGCTCCAGTGCCAGCCGTCTGGGCGAAGAGCAGGAGGATGTGAGCTCGGCTGTGGCTGCAGAGCCGTTCCAAGAGGTGACACAGGGCTGCAGGTTCGTTATGCGATTAATCAATTGCAATTTATTATACAATTACATGCTCCTTAAATGTATTTGGGCTCCATGCTGCAATTATTGCTGTTGGATAAATTATCGACCAGGGGGAATAACAAAATGTCTTATATTTATAGAGCCATCTGCAGCCCAAAGGGCTTTATCAACTTGACATGGATGGAATAGGTCCCCCCCACCCTCAGCATTGGACTCCCTTCTGGGCTTCCCCCACTGCTGAAATGCAGCCTCCTCTGGGGTGTGGCAAAGAAACTGCTTAACAGCCACACAGCACAGTGCGCAGGGGTCGCTCGATGCTAAAATGAGCCATTTCTGGGATGGAGCAGGAAGTAAACTTTAGGGGCGGGAGAGGAGAGAACCCCTGGTGGAACCTGCTCGAAGCCCCATGACTCACTTCCTCACTGTGATCAAAAGAATGGTGGGGATCTTCAGTAGCAACCAGCAGGCAGGTTTGTACGACCCATGGCCCCTACGGCAGCACAGACTCCTCTAGAGGCGCCCTGGGGCTCTGGAGTCAGCACAGAGGCCGAGGGGAGAGTGCCTACCCCGAGCCACCCGCCCAGCTCCTTGCAGCATAGCGCATCCTACTGCCATCAAGGGGCATCTGTTCAGAGACAAGCCCCACAGCTGCATCATCATGCTTGAGACTAAAATGCCTCTCTCTGACTGCCAAAAGCTGGGACTGGACGACAGGGGATGGATCCGTTGAGAATTGCCCTGTTCTGTTCATTCCCTCTGAAGCCTCTGGCATTGGCTACTGTTGGCAGACAGGCTACGGGGCTAGATGGACCTTTGGCCTGACCCAGTCGGGCCGTTCTTATGTTCATGGGCGATTCTGGCTCCGTGCACATTGTGCCCACTTTGGCCCGAAGAGGCAGCGCCCACACCGCTTCTGGCTAATGAGCAGGTTCGTTAGCAATTCCATTCCAGCAGCTGCACGCCCGACACTGCCTCTAAATGGCTTCTGGAGAGCGCTCGCAAACGTCGGGCTCTGTATAAATACCATTAGGTTGGTTATTATTATGATTGGCACAGATGGGCTTTCACAGAATGCCAGGCACCTCAGGAGTCCCTCTCACGCCTGCAGCACTCGGGGAGTGGGAGAAAATGAACCGCTGACGCCAGCCCAGATTCAGCTCCGGAAAGGAGATTGGGGGGTTTGGTGATTGCTCAATTTCCTTTTTCTTGCTAACACCTTCCCCTCTGATCCACAACTTGCTGGGCTGGACAGGTCAGATACCACGGGGATGGGCGCAGAGTGAGATGCAGGAGAGGCTTTGGTGCTTAAGACACTGCCTTGGGGCTTGTGCTTTGAGACATAACCACTGAAGCGAACTGTTGAGGGAAGTGGTGGAGTATCCATCCCTTCAGATCCTGGCAGAGCCGTAACAAGGAATTTTTGTGCCCGAGGCAAGGGCCGGCTCCAGGCTCTTCTGCAGCAGGTCCCTGAGTCCCTGTCGGAGGGAAGGACCTGCTGCTGAATTGCTGCCGCCACTTCATTCATTCTTCAGCAGCAATTTGGGGGTGAGTCCTTGAGTGCCTCTTGGAGAGAAGGACCTGCTGCCGAATTGCCGCTGAAGAAGTGGGGCGGTAGAGCTGCCGCCGAAGCGCTGCTGATCGCGGTAGAGCTGTGCCCCTCTGCTTTGCATGCCCGAGGCAAGTGCCTTACTCAATTCGCCCTTGTTACGGCACTGGATCCTGGCTGCCTTTCTGCAGGCTAAACACAGCGCCTGGATGCAAGGCAGGGGTAGCTGGTTGAAACGGATGTACCCGAGGTCAGGCTGAATGATTCAACGGCCTCTTCTGGCCTTAAAAAAAAGCTGAGTGTCCCGGGGCAGGGACTGTCTCTTTGTGCAGCACCTACCACCTGCCTGGGGCATGTAGGCCCTAGTGAAAAATAACAATTATGAACACAGCCCAAAGGGTAGGTCTGTTCCCTGACTGTCCTGTGCAGCAGCAGCAGCTGGTGCTGGCCTGGAGGCAGGATACCTGGTTAGATGGGTCCCTGGTCTCTTGCAGTCAGGGAATTCCCCATGCCCCTCCGTCCTGTGCACCTCGCTTTGTTATTGTGGGGCTGCTGATGGGCATGGCGATTTTGCAGGTCTGGTTGCAATAGCTTCGGGGTGGTGTTGTTCATGGGTGCTGGGCTGCCCCGCTGCTGCGTTATCAGAGGAGCTCTCAGGGCGAAGTAGCCCTGCTACTGAATGGCTTCTCAGGAGTGTCCTGAATGCCCATGCTGCATGGTTACTGCAGGGCCCCTCACCAGCGCCGGCCATCCCAGCTGCCTTGGTGGTTCGTCTCACCCGAAGCTGCAATCTCCATCACTATTTCCCTTCCTCCCCCTGGCAGGGCCTGCTCCTCTCGCTCCTGTCTGACCAGGCCAAGAACCGCCGGTGAATTCCTGTCCAGCATCTCCTCCTCGACCTCCTGTTCCCACCCTTTGTGCTCGGACATCTTCATGTTCAGCTCCATGATCAAATCTCCTGACTGATTTCTGAGGGGATCTCGTGCCACAGAGATGGGGGCTGGACCAATACCCCAGCAAGACTGAGATTTCCACAGATTCCCCAGATTCCTTCCTACCCACACACTGCCCTGCAAAGGGGCAGCTGGAGGACCCCTCTCCACAGCAGGAAGGAGACGCAGTGCGACCCAGTGGGTAGGGCACCAGCCTAGGAATCAGGAGACCTGGCATCTAGTCTCCCATCTCTGCTGCGTGCCCTTGGGCAAATCACCTGCCCTGGTTTGTGCAGGACCCAGCGCACTGGGGCACTGATCTCATTCGGGGGCCTGGCTGTGTGGAGGCGCCTCACAGATCAAGTGCCACCCAGCTTGATCTGCAGCTAGATCCTCCAGATGGTCTGGCTGCATGTTCAGTCCCTGTCTGTCACTGGCCTCTTACTGCAGCACCAAAGCTCCTGGTGCCCACATGGTCACCGGCTGTGTTTAAGTGAGTTACACGGCTATGTCTGTCCGGCCATCCCGTCTGGGTGCGATCAGCTCTACATTGCTAACAGCAGCTCCTTGGAAATTCCCAGCAGCGGCGGGGCTAGAACTCAGAGCCAAACACACAAACCCCTCTCCCCTGTGTTAAGGGAGCAGCTCCCTCTCTCCCGACAGCAGTGGTAGGGCTGTTACCTGCGGGTAGCCACTGGAGGATCTCTCCCACACGCTGCCCTTGTGCTGTTACATTACACATCCAGGACTGATCCATCCCCCGAGGAGAGAGAACGTTATTGCTTTTAATAAACAGACTTGATATTCAGCTCTTTTTATTTCTATCATTAGTCTTCTCTGTAGAGTATCCTGGTGCTTCGGTGACAGAGGCCCCTGCTGCTTCAACAGGCCTGTGTGCAGTCAAAATTGCAGGTGGCTGATTTGGCTTTGAGCCGGGAGAGGACAACCTAGGGCCGGCTCGTGCTCCCATAGACTGGACCAGAACTCAGGTGCCCCTGAGCCCCCACAGTGGATTTAGCTACAGCACGGTTAGAACTGTGCCTGAACAGCCCCATGGGTCTCTAAAGACGCTGCTGTCTATGGAGATAGACAGGTTTGTGTGCAGAGTTCTGTGCAGACTGTTGGAAGAGACGCACCCTGTGCTCTCTCCTCGAGACTTTACCTTCCCTTCTTCCTGAGCCAAGTTATGGCTTGTATTGCCATGACATCTAGCAGCCTCAGTCGTGGACCAGGACCCCTGGTGCTTGGCGCTGTACAAATCCACCCCAGACAGACAGTCCCTGCCCCAAAGATCTAAAGGAATGGGCCCTTCACATAGAGGGTGCTGGTGTGCTGTTGTGGATGGTGAGCACATGCTAAATGGTGTCGACACTGCTCTGGCGATTTCACCCTGCCAGGGATCTCCTCTCCCCCTGACAGTGGCTCTTCTAAGGAATTTCAGCCCCTCCCAGGCCAGAAAGGGAGAGGGGAGATTTGCTTCACCAAGAACCTCCAGTAAGAAAAATGCTTTGGCTTGTGTCTCTGGAGGCTGCCTCCCCCCATCCCTCCTCTGCTTCCCTCATACCCCTCCTCCCATGAACTCCAGGGATCTGACCAGCTCCCCTCACCCCTGCTGGAGGATACAACCAGCCCTGCAGATTTCAGTGGCAATGACTCAGGAGCTGGCGGGAAACGGGTCCCAGGACTTCTCGGACGCAATCAGAAACCGGTTTCCCCTTGAGCTTTCCACTGCCCCCAGCAGGCCAGTTAGTGCAGCGGCCACCCCACAGACCCTGCTGGAAAGGCGCTTGGGTACACTCTCTGTGCAGCCTGGCACTGGAACAGCCTGCATGGATCCTCAGGCTGCTCCTATCTCTGCCTCTCTCCCCCACCTTCCTTCTCCAGTGTCTTGCCTCCCCGTCTTTCCTCTCCCACTCCATCCCCCCCCCAAGCCCACCTGGGGTCAGCCGTACCCTGCCTTTCTAAGGCCAGGGGCTCCTAGATGGTCTCTCGTCCCTTGTGGCCTGAACATCTACCTGACCTGGTGCAGAGCCCGTGGCCCAAAGAGACCCACCCAGGCTCTCACCAGCTGGGGGCGCTGTGCCTCCGAGTTCCGCTTGTCACCTGGCAGCAAGTCAAAGCCTCTGAGTGTCTTCTAATGCCTCCCTTGGATTGGCTGAGCAGAGCACAGGACGCCTGGGTCCTATCCCCAGCTCTGCCACCGGCTCACTGTGCGCAGGACTGGCTTTAGGCCTATTCCACCAATTCCCCCCAATCGGGCCCCGCGCCAAAGGGGGCCCTGCACCCAGTGAGAATCCCTTCCATGGCTAGAGGCTCCTTTTTAATTTTTACTCACCCGGCAGCACTCCGGGTCTTCGGCAGCACTTCGGCGGTGGGTACTTTGCTCTCTCCAGGTCTTCGGCGGAGGGTCCTTCAGTGCCGCCGAAGACCTGGAGTGAGTGAAGGACCCGCCGCCGAAGATTTGGAGCACCACTTGGTGAGTGCAAGCCCCAAGTGTTTTTTAAAGTCATCCCTGCCGGGGCCCCATCGAAACTGTTCAAATTGGGCCCCACACTTCCTAAAGCCGGCCCTGACTGTGCGGCCCCTGGGCAAATTCCTTCCCCTCTCCAAAAAGGAGGATAAGGCAGGTGAACCAGCATGGGGAATTTCCAGATGCAAATCTGAACCGAGGGGAGTTGCTCACCATTGCTGCTTTCATGTTAGAGAACAGAAGGATCTGTCTGAGTACAGGGCTGGGGAGCCAGGACTCCTGGCTTCGCTTCTTGTCTCTGCCACTAAATGATCCAGGTCGAGCCGACAAGATGCTTCAGTTTCCCCATCAGGAGAATGGAGATAAGAAAGTTAGCCTCTCTTAGGGTATGTGGGGGGTGGGTGGGAGACATAGTTACCATCTGTAAAGAGCATTGTAACAACACCTGCCCAAATGAATCATGAGCTGGATTTGAACCCAGAATCTGCACCAGAGGCGTCTAGTACTTGAGCTACAGGAGCAGCTCCATTAGCTGACAGTAGTAACAGGCTGTTATCCTCTAAGCTGGATCAGTCACTAGAAGAAGATGCAGCCCACACTTCACAAGAGTGTTAGATTTGAATCCAGGGGGTTGTGAAGATAGACACTTTAACGACTATGCGGCACCGTGACACTGTAGTGACAGGAGCCATTATAAAGCACCTTAGACAGAAGCCCATTATAACCCTCTCCGTGGGGTGGATCCATGCATCTCTTGGGAGTGCCTGGCGCAATTCTTTGACACCCACAGATGGGGCCTAGCAAATTGCAGCATCTTAGGTATTAGAAGGCAGAAGGGAGAGGAGGAGAAGCCAAGAATCTGTCGGGGGCGGAGAGAGGTAGCCGTGAGGGGTAGGGACAGCTTGAGTGGCTGCATCCGTGTGGGGATGCAGGGATGTGATGTGGCACCGGCATCACGGATCTGCTGCTCCAGGAGGGAAAAAAAAATAAGACAAGCAAATGGGTTTGTTATTTTTCTTCTTGGGAATAGCCAGCACAGCCTGTCCCCTCCATCTGCCGCTCACATGAGCAGCCAGGGCCTCTGTGGAAAGAGGGGATGGCCCCACCGCCACTGAGGTCTGTCGCACTGCCATGTTCTCTTTGGAATCTACAGATCAGAGCGTTTCCCCCACCGCAGAGACCCAGCCACCTTCGGATGGTGGCAACTGACAGCACACGACAATACCACATGGGCAGCTCACTCAGCACTGGAAGGCAACTGCCTCTGGGACGCAAGGTGGCAGCCGTTTAACTGAGTGTGCAAGGATTGGAATGCAGCCGCTTCTGGGGTAGCACACAGCAGCTGTTTAACAGCCATGCTGCACAACTGTCGGGGCCAGGAACCAAGGAGACTCTTGTGACTTACTGGCCCAGCAGGGTGGAACGCTGGAGGCAGATTAGAGTTACTCATGTTAGAATTTGCACCAAACCCCAGTACTGACGTCTTCGCGTAGGCAAAAGGTGAAGCGGGGCCTTTAATACCACAGCCCCCCCTAGTGCCCCGCTGTGCCAGAAGGGATTTCTCAAACATCTCTCCCCTCACGTCCCAGCAGCCCTACCTGCACCATGCAAAAAACCCCACTGCTAGCAAGAGAGCCCAGTTGTTCTATTGCTGTGGGCAGGGCAGGGCATTCTGGGCAGAGCTAGACCTCGTCGCATTCCCCTATAAAAGTGGGACTCAAGGCCATGTCTACACTGCACACCAAGCCTGGGCTCTGACTCAGGTTTGAACCCCCAGCTCCCTTTCTGTCCACACACAAATCAGCCTGATTCACATCAGCAAGCACTCAGGACCTGGCTCCTAGAACCCAGGTAGGGGAGTGGGTCAGAGCCCACAGTCTGAGCCCTGCAGTGTGGACTCAGCTCAAGCCACAGACCTGGTCTGGACCATGCAGTATGGACGTGTTAGCTCAGTTGTGGGACCCGGGTTTCCAATGCAGCGCGGATGCTCCAACACCGAGTGCACAAGTCCAGCTCCCATGCAGACCCAGGTTTGCAATGCAGCACAGACAGGGCTGCGCCCAGATCTCCAGCATTCCCAAGCCCAGCAAACTCAAATGTAACAGCAGCTCCTCAAGTCGATGGACACTGTCCCTGCCACGCAGGAGGGGAGACACCCTTCAGTGGCCTAATGGATCAGGCCTCGCTCTGTCACTGGTCTGGTGTGCAAATCCCTGAGCCTTTGTTTCCTCTCCCTCTTTGGACTGTAAGCTCTTTGCGACAGGGACCGTCTCCCTGTGCAAAACAACATCCTGATCTCAGCTGGGACACACACTGCTCCACACAACACAAACAATTGTCAGCCCGGTGCATATTGAGCCCCGGGAGATAGATCGCTGCAAGGGGGTGGGATTTCATTGTTGTGCAAGGATACAATAGAAATAATCATACAAAGGTTGCATCACGCTTTCCCTTGGCATAATGCTCTGAGGACCCTGATGTACCAACTGCAGGATGAACATGAGCCCCCTGTCCTAGAGAGCTTTCTCCCACATTGCAGCAAGAGTTCATGGACGCAGAATATAAATGCAGTGGGGGCGAGGGTGTCTGGGCCTTGCACTGAACCAGAGCTGGGTGGGGAAGCGTTTTCCTGTCCTCCAAGAATTTGAAATTTTCTCCGTCCCGAATCAGATGGAAAAGTTGACTTTGCAAAGTTTCAGGAACCAAAAATGCAACTGGGTCAATCAAAAGGTTTAGAGAGGGATGGTGGGGAGCCAGCACAGACCCCCCCCCACACACACCCCTTAGCCCTAGAAACAAAAAGTCATTTTGCCCTACAAAAATGCACCTTTTTTCATGGGACATTGACAATTTGGAAAGGTTTCTCCCCCCCAAAACAAAACAAAACCCAAGTTTATGAATTGAGAAATTCCTCAGAACTGACCCTTTCCCTCCAAACACTTTTGGCTTTGACGAATCGGTGCTTTCCGACGGAGAAACAGGCTTCCTGCCCAGCTCTGTGCGGAGCCCCGCGTGGCTTCTCACGACACAGTGCCACGTTTCTGACAGTGGAGGGCAGCAAGAAGCCACCCAAAATCCACACGCCAAGAACTCCAGCTGGCTGGAGTGAAACTGCGGCCGGCCCTGCACTGGGGCTCAGGACAGGCTGGATGGGACCCTGGAGGTAGCTGCTCTGGGCCCCTTGCTCCGTCCCAGCCCCGGCTGTTGCACAGGTTGTTCATTATAGGCATCAGACCCATCCCGCAAGCAATGCTTGGAGCAAGGAGCTGATCCCAGGCTGGATCTTTCCAAAGGGGGAAGAGAGGCCAACCCTCTCCCTTCCACCCTGCTACATAGCAATGGGCCTTGGGATTCAGAGGAGTGGGAGAGCAGGCTCCCCCCAAAGCAGTGAGAGCCTCAGCCAGGTGCATGATACATACCACTGGCAGGGCACCAAGTAGGGTGACCAGACAGCAAATGTGAAAAATCGGGACAGGGGTGGTGGTGAGGTAATAGGAGCCTGTATAAGAAAAAGACCCCAAAATCAGGACTGTTCCTATAAAATTGGGACATGCGGTCACCCTAGCACCAAGCCATCAGCACTGAGTGCCCCCCAATGGATGCGACCTGGTGCATAGGGGTGCAAAGCCACTCAGGTTTGGCAGCCAATCCCCACCCTCGAAACCCACATGGTGCTGCGACCACCCATGCACCAGGTGGAGAGGCCACTCAGGTTTGGCCCCGGACCCCCCTCCAGTCATGACAGGGCCATATGGCCAAACCAGAACAGGTCGTGGGGAGCCAGCACTGCTCCTCCTTGCCACTGCCATGGGGCCAGCTCCTGCATCGGGGGGGCTGCCTCCCTCCCTGCCACTTCCAGTGGCCCTTGTGCCCTCTGCTCTGCCCACAGGCCTGGCTTAGCCACAGCCTCATGAGCTGCAAAGTGCTGCATGGGGCAGCTGGCCCAGCGCCACGTGAAAAATCTCTGGGGTCATCCCTGGACTAAAGAGCCACAAACTTTGAGCCGTGCACTTCGATCAGACCTTCAGAGCTAGGCCCGAGGGCAAAGCGCCAGCCCCCAAACCCCACGGGGCTGGGATGGATCCAGACACTGCACCGGAGCCCATCTCAACTGCTTCTCACCTCCTCCAGAGCTTTCAGGGCCTACTCTCCTCCTTCACCCCTACGCCCACCCCCAGCTTTAGGCAAGGTTCTTGGGGGATCTGCTCAGGCCTGCCCCTAAAGCTCCCCTCCCACCGCTATCGCACCCCCCCCCCCATCACTCAGCACTGGGACCCCCCAAGTCCCATTGACACTCCAAACTCACCATGTCCGGCCACTCTCCCCACTGGGCCCAGCACTCTCGTGGGTTAGCAGAGGGAAGAGCGTCGGAGACTGGGGGGGCGGCGCACGCTGGAGGCTTCCCGGGAAGGGGACAGCGAGTGGAGCCTGTGAGGAGAAGGGTGGGAGGCACAGAAAGGTGCCGCCAACCGCTAAGGAGTCAGTCAGGTCCCAGGAAGCTTCTGAACCCAGAGGCCCCGTCTGCCCTTCTGCAGCTGCTCCTGGGGTCAGCTCTTGCTCACGTGGCCAGCTGCTGAGCATAGTTCATCTCTGCAGGAGATGCCGCAGCCTCAGATCCCTCCCTGTCTAGGCACAGAGGTAGTGTGTGTTAGTCTGTCAAACAGCTTCTCCTCACTCTGCTTTGTCTATTTAGCTTGGGGGTTCTCAAGAGACCCACTGTGCACACACATAGCGAGCGACAGTCCCTGCCCCAAAGCCCTTACAAGCTAAATAGCCAAAGAGAGGAAGAGGAAGCAAAGGTCCAGAAAGGGGATGTGGGAATAGAACCCAGGCATCTGAGTCTCTATCCATTGGGCAGCACTGCCTCCCAAAGTGCTGGCTTGATGGCTGTAGCGGGAATGATCCCAGTGTAACCAAGAAGACTGCTGGGAAAAAATGTTACTAGAACTTTGTTGTTTTAAGCCTTCTATGTTATTAGGCAAGCAAAAGACAATCCCCAG
Organism: Chelonoidis abingdonii; assembly: GCF_003597395.2. NCBI lineage: Eukaryota > Metazoa > Chordata > Testudines > Testudinidae > Chelonoidis > Chelonoidis abingdonii. The sequence goes on from NC_133779.1 coordinate 46,694,650, forward strand.
CAACATTCCTGACCACACAAACCCACACCCATCTGCAGCATAAAAGAGAGAACACAATCCAGCTTGTATGTCACTGACAGCTTCAAAGCACCAGCAGGTGAGCTCTGATCTGGTGCACCTGAGTGGAATTATGCAGGCTCCCAATCTAAACAAATGGAAACAGCTGAGCAGCAGGTCACTGGTAAACCCAGGTGAGAGGAGGGCTCTGATGTGTCAGTTTCACTGCTCTATTACTGGTATTATGGGAGTAGCTTTAGGCCCAAATTAGGTCAGGCTGCAGGACTCCCTTATCCCAGGCACTGTACACACATAATGTAAGTTTCCTCAGGCTTTGAAGAGCCCAGTCCATCTAAGCAGCCAAGACCAACCAAGGGAGTAACAGGATCCCCATTTTATAGATGGAGAAACTGTGGCACAGAAAGATGTGACTTCCCCAAGGCCATCAGGAAAACCACAGCAGAGCCAAGAAATGAGTCCAGAGCTGCATTCCGGGAACCACAAAAATTCACTCCTCTTCTGTAGACTCCCCACCCTCATGGCCCCTGGAGGGGACGTGTGGCAAAGCAAACTGTCCTCATCTGGCACCCCCTGATGGGAGATGCTGAGACCCTCTGGCCAGGTCACCTCCAGGGTAACAGAGAGTCCCATAAACAAGAGGCTAGTGTCCTTCCATCAGGTCTCCAACACCTGGGTCTGGGTCTTTTTATCCTGTTGTCCCAGGGCTTTCAAGAGTTCTTAGACTCTTATACCAGGGGACTTTGCACCCCCTTCGCTGGGAAGGGAAGCCAGATCCCTCCACTCCTCTGAGTTCCAGCCCAGGAAAACTGCAGCAAGCAAGCAAGGTGCAACCCGGTTCATTAATAGATCTCCAGCTTCTCCTCACCCTCTCACACCCATCACATCTGGGAACAACTGTGAAACTCATCAGAGGCTGGTCAATTTCCCTTGCCACAGGGGTGGGAAGCTGCCTGCCTGCAGACTCAGGCAGATGGTGTTCCACCAGGGCATATTCAGAGAGTTTTCTTTACAACCGTAAGGGCTAGATGAATATTTTTTAAAAGCAAAAGCTGAGATTCTGCCCAAATAGATGGACCTCTCTGATCCTCAAGGAAAACTCCCCAGGAGCTTACAGCCAAAAAGATTTTTCAAGCCCCTGCTATCCAGCATCTTTAGTTTGGGCTTCTATAGTTTTGGGGGGTGGGGAGGAGGAGAGAAGAGGGTAAAAAAAATGCTAGAAGGAAAAGTGAAAACTGTCTGGACTATCAGAGAAGCCTGGGCTTCAGTTTGGGATGCCTGAGGGTGCTTTGAGTTTGATCAGAGTGGTTGGCTCAGCAACAGAGGAACAGCATATTTGTCCCCAGGCTGGATGGGAATGGTGGGTCCCATTAATGATATAGCCCCCCCCCCCCCCCGGAAGAGTTGTGGAGGGGTTATGGGGAAGTATCTGAGGACAGACACAGACTTAACTCCTGTCTCCATGTGTCTCTGCAGAGGTGTTAATGGGCCAACACACATCCAGGATCCCCTCCCCCACCCTGTCAAAGCCTCCCCCCCATCAAGGATCACCCCTGCCGATTCAAAGATTCCCCCCCATCCGTCCAGGAACCCCCACCTCCAGAATTCACCCATCCTCTCAAAGATCCCACCTCTGCATCCTAATTCCTGCCCAAGTTCTGCCCACCCCATCCCATTTGTAGGATTCCCCCTCCTCTAGAACCCCCTCCCATCCAGGATCTTCCCTCCTCCTGCAACATCTTCTGTCTCTGTCCAGACTCTGCCCTGTGTTCAAAAAACTCCCCCCTTACACACACATCTCTATGATCCCCTCCCCCATGTCAATAAGAATTCCCTCCCCCAACCAGGATTCCCCCTGCCTCGCAGAAAGTCAGTTATCCTCTGTCCCTGTCGAGAATCTGACCCCCCATGTCAAAAATCTGTACCCCAACATCTCTATGATCCCCTGCCCCATGTCAAGAATTTCCTCTCCATAGCATGAATCCCCCCCATCAATCACTCCCTGTGCCTCTTCCCCCCATATAAAAATACCCCCCACCTCTATGATACCCTCACCATGTCCTGGATTCCCTCCCAAGTCAATTACCCTCTGCGCCTCTACCCAGAATCTGACCCCCCCGTCAAAATCTCCCTCCCTATGTCCAGGACCCCCCCAAATCAATCACCCTCTGCCTCTGCCCAGAATCTCCCCCCCATGTCAGAAATACCCCCCCCCCCACACACACACTTCTGTGATTCCCTCCCCATGTCCAGGATCTCCCCCGCGTCCATCACCCTCTGCCTCGGTCCACAATCCCCCCCCTTGGCCCAAGTCGCTGGGTGGGTTGTTCTGAGAGCCCCCCCCGGCCCGGCCAGCTCCTCGGCCCCCCTCCCCCGCTCGCTCCCAGTGGTTCCTTCCCCGTCTCACTCCATCCCCTCGCTCCAACCAGCGCCGCCACTCCGGAGCGCCAGCCAGAGCGAGCCCGGAGCGAGCCAGCCGGAGGCCCCTTGCGCCGGAGCCGTGGAAATGGTTTGGCGGCGGCGCTGAAGCCGGGCAGGGCGCGGAGAAGGCGAGAGACCCCCCTTTTCCCCCCAGCTCCGCGTCCCGGACCCCCTGATCCCCCCCTGCCCCCGGGCCAAAGGCTGGAGCATGCGGAATCTGCGGCTCTTTCTGCTCTGGGTTGTGACTCTGGCTGACACGCAGTGCCAAGGTAAGGGGGGGCTCCGCGCCCCCACCCTTTCTGTGTCCGCGGGGTGGGGGGGCGAGTTTGCAAGCGGGTCGTGGGAGGATGGGCGAGGGCAGAACGAGCGCGGGGGGGAGCGAGATGGAAAATCCCCCCCCCGAACCCTACTAACCCCCCCCCCAATTCCTTCTGCAAACGCAGCAGCGGGGCCTGATCCTGGTGAAACTTCAGTGGCTTCGCTGGAACGGCTCCTGATGGGGGGAGGGCCCCGCTTCTTTCGTGAGAAATCGGGGGGAGTGGGAATTGCATCTTCTTGGATCTAAAGCTGGGGGGGTTAAGGGGGAGCCGCTTCCAGTCCCCCCCCCCCCCCAGTGTAACACCGGTGGGCAGTCTTGGTTTCTGCCCTTTATTTGTGTATTTGTGTTGCTCGGAGAAAAGTTTGGTGGCAAAGGAGCGGGGCGGGGGGGCCCGGAAGGCTGAAGGGGGGAAAGTGGGGGAGGAATGGCAGAAAGGAGAAGTCACACGGATGCCAAGGAAGGGGAGGAGAGAGCGGGACGGGGGAATGTGGGGGGAAGGGCAGGGGAGAGGCTGCGATTTCAAGTTATAAAGGGGGGGGGGGTCCGAGCCGTGTTTGTACAAGTTCTGCGGGGCTAGCCCCTCACGGGGTGCATGGGGGGGCTGCTTTCCCGGGAATGTCCCCCTCTCCCGCGCTGGGGAGCGGCTCCCAGGCCAAACCGCTGGCTGGAGAACAGCTGGGGCTCTGCTGCTGGAACCAGCACTCCAGGGAAGGGGAACCCCGGGCTGGAAAGCTTGGGAGTTGGCATTAAACCCTGCTCTGTGCCTACTTGCGGGAAGCCAGGGGGGGCTGGGGGTAGCTGGACTGGAGTCCCGAGTGCCCCCCCGCCCCGATCCGGACGGGGATCCTTCCTGGGATGCCTTGTGCTGATGTCAAAGTAAAGGAAAAAAAGGGGAATTTGTGTTTGGAGCAGGGGCGTCTGTCTGTGAGATGCCCGGGGGATCTCTCCCCGGGGCAGGGAAGCTGGGGGTGTGTGTGGTAGAGGCGGAAAGGGAAAGATTTCCCCGGCTAAAGGAGTAACAGCCTCCTTCTGCAGATGTCTCAGCTCCTCCAGGAATGCCTGAGCCTGGAGAGTTCTGGCTGATAAGGCTGCTGGGGGTTGTTTATCTAGCTGGTCGCAGGGACCTGTAGAGAGCTAGAAGATTCAGGCCTGGTTCTTCCTTACGGACAGAGAGCTGAGCTGCCTCTCAGAGAAATGGAGAGGCCCCAGGCTTCCACTGGAAAGTAAGAAGTCCAAGCCCTGCCAGGGTGGGCGGGGGGCGCCGGGCCCCGGGAACACATCCCCCCTGTTCTGATCTTGCCCGGAAGGTGTTATTGCTGTTTGTCCCGCGGTCCCACTCAGCGGGCCGGTTGTGCCAGGTGCTGCGCAGAGACAGGAGAGACGGTCCCTGCCCCATGCGCTCACAGTCCAAATAGGACAAGACCCCTAGGCCCATTTTACAGTTGGGGCAAACTGTGGCCTGGAGAGACTTGCTCAAAGGCCAACAGGCAAGCAGTGGCCGAGCCAGGGACAGAGCTCTGCGTGTCCAAGTTCCAGTCTGGTGCCCCAAAGGCACAGCTTGCCAGGCTGCCTCCTTCCCAGCTGTTGGCTGTTTCGTGGGGCAAATGAGTTGGCTGGTTCTGGGAGTCTGTGTTGTGGGAACACCATCTTCTCTTGGGGCGAAATAGCCTCCACCGAATGGGGCATGGGAGCCTGAACTTCAGTGCGGGGCGGTTCCCCTCACCAGGGGATGAAACACCTCTGGGGGGCAGTTTGCAAAGGGCCCTTGCCCAGCCCCCGTCTCTGTGCTCTGGATAGAGAGGCCTCCAGTGCCTGCAGGTCCCTCCTGCTACAGCATTCATTTAAAGGGGGGGGGGGGAGTGTTGCTAAGATGCTGGGAAGAAAATGAGACAAACAGGGGTTTAAAGGGGAAAAAAAGCCTCTTACACTGAAAGATCAGGTGGGAGGGGGCAGGGCAGGATAAATACGTCTCATCCTCCACCCCCCCCCCCGTTGCAAGACTCTGGGAACCACCATGGGTCTTTATTTAAATTGAAGGAACAAAAGCTACAGTTTTCCCCCCCAAACTGTGACATGTGGATTTAATTGGAGGGAAGGTGTGTGTGTGTGTGTGTAGGGGGGGAGATGGTTGCAGGACTGAGAGAGAGTGAGCAGAAATATTTTCCTTTTTATAAATAGAACTCTTGGAAACCAGCGCGAGGGGAGCAAATGGGCTGAATCTGGTTTACTCCTGCAGCGGATTTGATCCAGAGGGTGGCTTAAATCCCTGCCTTAGGGAAGAATACCCCTGGGGAGGTGAATGGCTAAGCAGGGCTGGCGATTTAGGAAGCAGGATTCTGGGAAAGAGGAGGCTTGGGGATCCGTTTTCATTCCCTTTCGAATTAACACCCCTCCGCCTCCCGTTTTTCTCTCTGCTCCCCACTGCTCTGCATGACACCAGGGGAGCCACTTGTGTTATTTTTCCAGGGTTTGTGGGGTGTGCATGGGGATTCTTGTAAGTTTCTTTCTCTTGCCGACTACCTCCTCCTTTGGAAGCTGTTTGGATGGGTTAGTCTGGGGCAAGAGGGGTTTTCCTTCAGGGTTGTTATCAGGCAGAAACGGAGCAGGGATTTGGGGTTGCAGAGTGTTTGGGAAAACTGTGACCCCCCCCCCCCCACAGGAGATTTATATAAATGAGCTTTGTAGATGGAGAAAGGGGTGGGGGGGAAGTGCTGGAGTATTGGGGGAGGAGAAAGGACGGTGGGGGATCTGTGCCATTCATGTGGTTTGAGCTCGCGCGCGCGCGCACACACACACACACACACACACACACACACAAAGATGTTGAATGGGTTTCATCATTCTTCATTTCTCACTAAATAATTTTCTGTATCTTATCTAAATGAAACCCATTATTCTTCCCCCATTTCAATCACTCGCTGTGATTGTGCCTCAAATTGAAATATTTATTCATTTTCCGGGTGATTCTTTATCCCTTTCTCTCTGTGTGGGCTCCCCCCACCACCCTTTTTCCCTTCCTTTCAGGGAAGAGCAGCAAAATTGCAAGAGCAAAGACTACAGCTAATCAGGAGAAGTGCATGAGCTTCAGGAGGTGTGGGGTGTCAGCCCATGGGGGTGGGAAGTGGCTAGGGTAGAGTTTTGTAAGGAGGGGGTATACTGGGAGGTAGAGAGGAGAAGTGTGCTTCATATTGCCTGGAAATATGGGGTGGAAGGGGAGATGTGCTTCCCAAATCCCTCCCCCAACAGAAACACATGCATAAAATGCTTTGATCTTGCACCCCAGATGGCAGCTAGACAGAAGGAAGAGGGAGTGCTGCCATCAGCTGGCTTGCTCCATGCAACAGGATGAGCTACAGTAAACTGGTTACAGATCCCTTGTCATGTGTCACCACCGGGCACTTCACATCCTGCAAAAGGGAGGAGGAATTGGGAGTCCAGGACTCCTGGGTTCTATCCCCAGCTCTGGGAAGGGAGTGGTGTCTAGTGAATAGTGCAGGATGGTCTAGGTGTCAGGACTCTTGGGTCCCTTTTCTGGTTTGCTATGTGTCTGTCTGGCCTGCTTTCCTTGCATTTATAGGGCGGCCTCTGGGCTGTCTGTGAAATGGTGATAAACCCACCTCCGGGGGGCTGGGAGGTCTTAGTCAAGGTTTGTGATCCCCTGCCAGAGACACCCCAGAAGGGGAAGGGGAAGGTTACAAAGAGCTCACATCCCCATTCAGCGTGGGCTTTGCCTTCTCTTCCAGTCCCAATGAACAAAGTGTTCCTGTGCCTTTAATCCCCATCCCATCCTTCATGACCCAGACCTGGCTTCCCATAGCAGGGACCAGGGAGCCGTCCTGGCCTCAGTTAGGACAGAATCGCTAGGACTGGAACATACCAGGATAGATCCTTGGCCACCGAGAGTGAGAAAGAAAGAAAGAAAGAAAGAAAGAAAGAGGTGGATACATTTTATTTATCTTGTTGTTTATTGAGCTGTTTTCATCAGCTAGTGGGTACGTTACTGGTGAATAATATTTTCATTATTCAATCCATTTAGGTAGGTAGGTAGATAGAGGGGGGTGTATGGGGATGGATGGATAGATAGATAGATAGACGGGGTGTATGGGGATAGCTAGCTGGATGGGGAGAGAGAGAGAGAGAGGGTGGATGGGGATAGGTAGATACACGTGGGTGTATCTGGCTGGTTAGATGGAGGGGTATCTATGGGGCAATGTGTATTGCAATGGATGGAGCGGGATGTCTAGCTGGTTAGATGGAGGGGTGTCTATGGGGCAGTGTATATGGCTGGCTGGTTAGATGGAGGGGTGTTCCTAGGAATGGGTAGTTAAAGGGGTATATATAGGGATGGATCAGATATTACAGTGCTGAGGGCAGTATAAGAATCTATATATGTTGTTAAATAGAGGGGTATTTATGGGGATGGATAGACAAATGGACAGAGGTGAGTGCAGATGACAAGGGGTGGGGTATGCGAAGACAAGGGTGGGGGCGGAGGGAATGGATTACACAGGGGTAGGGGTCGCAGATGGGATTGGATGACCAGAGGGTGGGGATGAGATGGATGGATAAGGTTGGGGTATGATAGACAGAAGGTGGGGGAGCGGAGCGATGGATGGACAGAGGGGTGGGGGCAGAGGGATGGATGGACAGAGGGGTGGGGGTGTGGATGGACAGAGGGGTAGGGGGCAGAGGGATGGATGAACAGAGGGTTGAGGGTGAGGATGGACAGAGGGGTGGGGGTGCGAAGGGATGGATGGACAGAGGGTTGAGGGTTCGGATGGACAGAGGGTTGAAGGTGAGGATGGATGGATGGATGGACAGAGGGGTGGGGGTACGTATGGAAAATGGATGGACAGAGAGATGGGGGGTGGAGGGATGGATGGACAGAGGGGTGGGGGTGAGGATGGACGGACAGAGGGGTGGGGGTGTGGATGGACAGAGGGGTGGGGGGCAGAGGGATGGATGGACAGAGGGTTGAGGGTGAGGATGGACAGAGGGGTTAGGGTGCGGAGGGATGGATGGACAGAGGGTTGAGGGTGAGGATGGATGGATGGATGGACAGAGGGGTGGGGGTACGTATGGAAGATGGATGGACATGGGGTGGGGGTGCGGAGGGATGGGTGGACAGAGGGGTGGGGGTGTGGAGGGATGGATAGAGGGTCGGGGCTGTGGATGGACAGAGTTGGGGAGGCGGAGGGATGGCTGGACAGGGATGGGGGTGTGGATGGACAGAGGGGTGGGGGTGCAGATGGATGGACTGATGGATAGAGGGGTGAGGGTGCAGACGGATGGATGAATGGACGGGGTGGAGGTGCAGACAGACAGACAGTGGGGCAGAAGTGCAGATAGATAGTCTCTCCCCTGGAGAAGCAGGCAAGGAACCGGAAGGATGTGCTTTCCAGACCTGTGCAGATTTCGTGCCTGCGGAGAGCTCAGGCAGGTCTTGGTCTCGGCCTCCCGTGCGCGTGGCTGCTGCGTTGCCGGTTCCCTTCCCCCCTGTGCCAGCCGCCCCCCGGCAAGCGGCAGGTAAATATTGTCAGGGCTGCGCGGGCAGTAATAGCGGTTTGACTGCAGATTGATTAGTGCTGTGTAAAAACTAGGCGCCCGGCAGCCCCCCTCACTCACCCACACATGCTGCTGCTGCCTGTGCCACTTCCCTGCCAGCCGCCCTGGCCTCCAGGGGCCCCACAGGGGAGCTGGGGGAATAGCTGGCATCGCAGCCTGGCCGAGGCATCGGGGGGATAGGGGGTTATAGGGCAAACTCTGTGCTGGGGCAAGTGACTTCCTTTACCCAGCGCGGGGGCCATCACGGGGTTGAGGGGGGAGGCCCCCCCTAGACGGCTGAAGTCTTTAGGGACTGGAGAAATACAATGCAGGTGGGGGGGAGGTTCGGGGGGGGTGACCCCATGCATGTCCATCTGTCTGCTCTCTGTCTCCATATTCCCGTGTCCTAGCCTGCTCTCAGCCTGCTGGCGGTGTGAGGGTTAAAGGGTCATCTTGTCATGCCCAGTGTAGATTACCTGGTGGGGGGGGAAGCGATGCCCCACAGCCCAGCCCTTCTCCCTGGGGTGGCCCATTTATGGGGCACACAGGCTGCAAACATTCCCATTTCTCTGTCTCCTGGCGGCTTGGCAGGGGCTGGCTGAGCTGCTCCCCGGCCCCCCTGCCACCAGGACGTTGCTGTTCAGCTCCACAACCCCCATTTCCCCCATTCCTCTGCCCAACGCAGCAGAGAAAGACGGAGGGTTTGATCCCCTTGTCTTGTCCTCTATGTATGAGAGGCACCAGGATGGATTTCTAGCTTCCTGCTGTCCTGTCCAGCCTCAATAACCTGAACTGACTCCCTGTTCCACTGGCTGCTCTGGAATTTGACCCTCATGTCTCTGACTCCCCACGCCAGCAGCCTCTCCTCCCCCTCTGCGGCTGACCGACAGCAGGCCTTTCTCCCCTTGCCCCGGCACAAATGTGACACGCCACCCGGCTGGAACCATGGGCCTGTCTGCCTTCCCAGATCAATTCCATGCGCTGCAGGCATGCGGCTAGGCTCTGAAGGCAGCAGGAGGGAAATGTGGGGGCTGCAGGAGAGCTGGATTCCCTGGGAAGGATGTGCAGGGCATAGCTGGGAATAGACCTAGGTTTTCTGGGACCCAGATGAGAACCTGCCCACTAGGCTCTGCTGCCTTGTGCAGAGGTGGCAAAGCCCAGATCCCTAGACCCTTGGGTGCAGGACGGCGCGGGCAGTTGGGGCGTGTGCGGGCATGGCTGTGAAAGGCGACGCGAAGCCCCTCCAGAAACCGGGCACAAGCTGGACTCCAGGCAGGCTGGGCACCGGCAAAGCAAAGCAGGGTTAGTGGAGCCCAGGGGAGGGGAGAGGGAAGGCAGGGCAGGCACTAGTGTGCGGATCCCTCTGCTCGGGGAAGTGAGCTGTGGGGCCCAGCTCTCTCCACCCTGTTCCATTTCAGCGGCTCAGACCCGTGTCTCACTGCAAATGCAAACTGCCCCTGGGGATCAATGGGCGCTGGGCCCATCCATGATAATACCAGTGCCTTGGACTGGGGCATCTCCCTGCACACCACAGCTGATCAGTCCGCACCTCCAGCCCCGGGGGGCAGGGGTTGGTACGATCAGCTGCATTTTCCAGGTGGGGAAAGTGAGGCACGCAGGCGGGGAGTGATTTGCTCCAGGTCACACGGCCGGCCAGTGGCAGAGCTAGAAATGGAACCCAGGAGTCCTGGATCCCAGGCCCTTGCTCCAACTACTAAACCCCAAAGCTGGGGAGGGCATCCTGGCCACTCAGGCTCATTCTTAAACCTCTAGACAACACTGCCTTCCCCACAGAGAGCTCAGTGGAGTGGCTGGTCCCTGAGAACTCACTGCTAGTGCCCACCAAAAGGGCAGTAGGAAAAGCGAGACCCTGCGAGCTGGGTCCAAACCCCAGAGCTCTCTAGGCAGGTGTTAACGGGGTCCCCCCTTCTTCGATTCAGCTCCAAACCTCCCCAGAGCTGGAGGGCGTCCCGAGCAAGCTCTGGGACAGCCCTCCTCCCAGGAGATCAGCAGCCCCCGCCGTCCAGCTCTGGGGCAGCCCTCCTCCCAGGAGATCAGCAACCCCCGCCATCTGGGACCGGCTGTGCTCCGAGGAGGTTTAAGGGCTGGGGTGCACGGTGGAGCCAGCAAGATGTGCTGATGCATTGTGTAGGGGGGGACCCATGACTAACGGCCCGTCAAACCGGCTACCTACTCACTGCCCCCCAGGGATCCACGCGGCCCCGTTCAGTCCGCCTCCTGGCGGGAGGGTTATTTATTTTGATTGCCACCTGACACCTGTCAGCACGCAGCTCAGCACAAACAGCCTGGCAGGGTTGGCTCCCCCTCACCCCCACCTCGTGGGGCTTTTTGTGCCATAACCTCATCATCCGCGGCTGGCTGCATGGAGCCCCCGCAAAGCTCCAGCGACCCATCCCCCTGGGCGGTGGATCTCCCAATGGTAGCTCTGCTGAGCCCGATGTTGGGCTCTGCCTTTCGCACGCTCCGCCAGCCTGCCACTATCCATCCAGGCCCAGCGTCTTGGTTGCAAGTGACTCTTGGGTAGGAAAGTCAGCAGCTGATAGTAACAAAATCCACTTTCTGTAGAGACAATTCTCCCCGACTCCCGGGAGGGCAGGGTTAGAGCCCTCAGCCTGCCAGTCCAAAAACACAGGGCTTGCCCATTTGAGTTAAGGGTGCGCTCCCTCAGCTAGCAGCGGGAGCAGGCCTCTTATCCTCTCCGTGGGCAGCCGCTAGAGGGTGACCTCCAAGCAGCCCCTGCTGCCTCCTCTCCCCACAGTCTCTAGAGCTGTGCTCCGTTCGGATCGTGCTTTGCATTCCAACGAGCAGAGTGAAAAAAACCAACCTCCCTCAAGCAAAACCGGGCTGAAAGGGACAAGATTCCCCCTGCTCTGGGGCTGAAGACACCCACCAATGGAACCTCCGAGCACCACAGGATTTCCACCCTGAAGCTGTTGCCTGCCCACCTGCCAGTAACACCCCCTTCCCCAGCTTTCTCTGCATGGGATGCTTCCCTCCCTGCCACCCCAAGCTCCAGGGCTTCTATAGGGTTTGCAGATCCTGCTCCAGATCTCTGGTCAGTACTCCCCGGGATCAGCCCTGCTCCTGCTGCAGAGCAGAGCAAGTGCATGGTGTTAGACCCCTGGCTTGTTCCTCAGAGCACGGGGGCCTTCAGCCCGACAGCTCTCGGGCAGCCCCAACGCTTGGGCTTCCACACTGGCCCTCTGAACAAGCCAAGTCCAGTTAATGGGTTCTTTGGATTCCAGCAAACACAGCCTACCCTGATCCTCTTGCACAGTCGTCTGCAGGTGGGAAACGCTGCTCCCCCCCAGCACACTAGGGTTTTGCATCATCTTTGCACTGTTGCAAATGAGCGATGTTGCGCCGTTAAAGCCAGTGGAGATTATGCCATTGATTTCAACGGGAGCAACCCTAAGACAGCTTAGTCTAGGTAGCAGACAGTGCGGTCTAGTGGATAGGGCTGCTAAATTGGGAGTCTGGAGACTCAGTTCTGTTTGCAGCTCTGCCACTGACTTGCTGGGCGACCTTGGGCAAGTCACTTCCCCCCTCCCTGTGCTCAGTTTCCCCATCTATTACCTGGGATACCAATGCAGGCCTTACTGTGTGAAATGCTGTGAAGCTAGTGGGTGCCTGCTCCTTCACAGGAGCTAAGCCCAGGTTGTGCTATTTATCTAGAGATAAATCTATCTAATGTTCGGGGTGCTGTAACCCCTGCTCTAAACAGCGTCTAGCAACTCTACCTGTTTGATCCATCCACAGTCCACTACTGTGCACTCTGCAGAGAGACTCAGGGATGAAAGGAAACCCATTTCTGTTAGGGTGGGTGCACACACAAGGTGCAATGAACCTGTGTAACTCCCTGCAGCAGGAAAAGCGGCACCTGAGCTTAGAGACAGGCAATAGCCCAGATGTTGCTGAGTATGGGACAGGAGTACAGATGACCCAGAAAAGGTTCCTGGCAGCGAGAGATTCTTGGGAATCGTCTCTGCCATGGAAGCGGTGGGATCCCTGTCGTTCAGGGCACTTTGAACACGTAGCTGGAGGTTATTGCATGGGGAAGGATCCTTCGTCAGCTGGGGGAGACTGGATCCATCAGGGCCATTTTTTCTCTGATTGGACACGCTGGTGCTCATGCCCCTTCACACCAGTCTGGCAGGAAAGAGCCATTAAAGTGAGTGGAACTAATATATTTTAGTCTGCCAGAGCTGCATGAAGGGGCCTTAGTGTCACTGAGAATCAGGCCCCCAGGCAGTTCCAATAGCAAGGAGACCATTCAAAGGGTCCTCCACCCTCGTGCGTCAAGACACAAGTTGATTGTTCGCCCTCCACCATTCTTGCGTGGCTGTGAAATCACAGCTGCGCTCCACACCAGAGGTAGCTGCATTTCAGCGGTGGGAGAGCAATCTCGATATAGCATTGCTTCATGCTTTTAAATAGCTGCTGTGCTCCACACCAGAGGTGGGTATCTTTCAGGGCTGGGTGATTGATCGCTGGACAGTGTTGCTTTTTGTCCTGTTAAACAGCTGCTGCATCTTACCCCAGAGGTGGCTGCCTTTCAGAGGTGGGGGAAGCAATCCCAGCATGCAGTGCGTACTTTGCAAAGCGTGTTGGGATTGTGAGATTGCCCTTACTCCAGGGTTTCTGCTGCCATAGGGTACAGGAGGCCGGATACCAGATGCAATGGCCCCCTTCTGCTGCAGCAAGCCTTTCGCTGGGGAATGAACTGGGGGCTCGGAAGTGACAGGCGGCGACGGGGGGACTCGGAGCAGCCGGGATGGCTCAGTGCTGACCCTGTTCTGGAAGGGAGGATTAGAGCTAATGGACAGTGTGTCACCATGGCTGTGTGGGGGCTGACCCAGCAAATTCCATCCCCTGCCTTGAGTCAGAGATTTCTTGCTCTCCTGCCCATTTTAGTATCCCAGGGAGCCTCCTTTCCCACCCAGATCCCCGGCACTCAGCCCCTCCCAGCCCCTGCACTCAGCTGGGATTAAAGGGCTTAAATCCCAGTGGGGGGGGGGGGGGGGGGGGTGTTGGAGCCAGCCAGCTCTCCAGGGTAAGGCCACTGTAGTTCCCGGCAGCAAGGGTGTGCTCAGGGGCTCTGGCCTTCGCTCGCTCCCCTGGCCCAGTGCTCTTGCTCGCTTGCTTCCCTGGCACTCGACCTGTTGTTCCCCCAGTCCGGTGCTCTACCTCCCTTACGCTCGCCTCCCTGGGCTGGTGCGTGTGTTTGCCTGGGCTTGCCCTCTAGCTCGCTGCCCATGGCTATCGCTCCGGTCCATTGGCTCGCTTGGGGCTCTCTCACTCTCTCTGTCATTAGGCCCTGTTGTCAGTCCAGCAGGTGGCTCCGCCTGTGATTCCTTTTGGCTGAGAGGGCAAGGGAAGAAACAAAGTCACCTTGGAGACCCAGTTTCATCAGTGGAAAGGGGACCGATTGTGGCGAAGTGTGTATGTATTGTGCGTGTGCCACCCTCTATTGGAAGGAATCAGAAATGTCCTCCTATATGTCATAAGCCCTATAGTGCTACCAGCTAGGGGAGATTCCCTGCTAGCTCCGGTGCTAGACCTCTTTTCAGTGTAGACTTGCTGATACCATTTCGGGGGAGTCCTTGCTAAGCAAAGGTGGGAATTGCTAGGACAGCCTGCCAGGCGAAGAGCTCCAACCTCCTAAGAGACGCAGAGTCCTTGCCCCGATTCTGCAGCGAACGCAGGGGGTGGGGATGGTTGGCGTTATAACAGGCCTGATCCCTGGAGCTGTCTGTGAGGGGAGCTCAGAACAAATGCTGGCATCTCAGGAGTTCCAGGGGCCTTTGTCTCTCCCCGGAGGGGACAGGGCTGGGCTGTGATGAAAACAAAGGTGATTCTTTGCTGAGGCTGCTGGATGCAGATCGCCCCTGTAATCTTCTCTGGCTCTAGCTCCCAGCCTGCAGTACCTGTTGTCACCTAAATCCTGTCCCGGCTGGAGCTGCTAAGTGCACTTTGGGTCCCTTGCAGCCTAGGATAGTGGGTGTCAGCAGAGGAGCCCAGATTCCTGGGTTCTGAGCATCTCCCTTGTTCTGGAAGCTGAATTCCAACACGGAGGTGGGGGATGCAGTGAACAGAGAGCAGTGGAGTTAGCAGCTTTGGGGTCCCTTCCCTGTTCCCTCCAAATCAAGCCCCCTGTTGCTCCCTGGTTGTCCCAGCCTATTCCCTGGGTTGGGCCCGGGGAGATTGAGATTGTCGTGCAGCAAAAAGCCACTGCTGGCTCCAATGCACCGTGCAGCCTGGCGGGGAAGCAGCTAGCAAGCCCGTGGACATCTGCAGGCCTGCCGTGCAAGGCATGGGGGCGGTGGGAGATGGGGGGAGTAGAAGTGCCAGGCCCAGAGGCTCCTGTCGAGTTGTGAGCAGCGCTAGCAGGTTCCCCCTGGGCCGAGGTCTGGGGAAAAGTGACTTTCCCAGAGTAGAAATCCATGTAGCATCAAATATTGTTATCCCCGGGCATGTCAAGGGAGGGAGCGTGGGCGAACGAGGAGGCCAGCGCAGAGCGACATGCATCGTGGGTGTGGCTGATCAGCTGGGTGCGAGGAGGTGCCCTGGGAGCTAGCAGCTTGCAATCCACTTCTCCAGTTCCCCAGCTTGCGGTGAGATTCCCCGGGCTCCCCCTCCCGCCCCACACGTACAGCTGTGCCACACAGCACAGGAACTGACAGAAAGCCGGCAGGGTGGATTTCTAATGCCATTAAATATTAATAATGCTTTGCCCTTCTCTGGGGCCTGCCAGCTGGGGAGATCAAAGCCCTTTGCAACCATTAGCGAATTTACCCAGGAGCTGGGTAAATGTTTACAGATGAGGAAACTGAGGCACAGGGAGGGGAAGTGTCTTGCCCAAGGTCACCCAGTGACTCAGTGGCAGAACCAGTACTAGAACCCAGGAATCTTGCCCCCTCCTCCGGCGCCCCGTGCTGTAACCACTAGCCCACATTCCCTCCTGCAGCTGGGAGTAAGACCCAGGAGCACAAGTTGGCTGG
Organism: Chelonoidis abingdonii; assembly: GCF_003597395.2. NCBI lineage: Eukaryota > Metazoa > Chordata > Testudines > Testudinidae > Chelonoidis > Chelonoidis abingdonii. Next base: position 46,709,971 of record NC_133779.1, read on the forward strand.
GAAATGGTTTTCCCATTCCATGAAAATGCTGGAGATTTTGAAGAATTTCCCAGGACCTTTTGGAATTATTAATGAAAAGCCAGAGGGAGAAAAAGACCCACCCTAGGGCAGCCAAGAACCTGGTAGGTAGGACCCAGGTTCAAGTCCTGCTCTTTCTGACTCAGAATGGCCTGGAACCCAGGTATCCTGTGTCCCGTGTCCCACATGGGCACACACATGCGCCCCCACGGTACCCTCATGGGACACACCCACCTAGGAACACACATTCGTTCGTGCCCCCTTGCACGTGGATACGCACTGCCTGATGCTGTGATGCATCCCTGTAGGAGGCGATGGCTGTCCGGCACATGGCCCCCCCACTCCCCCACGGGCTGGTGTTTGGTGCTGGTAACTCAGGGATTATAGCTAACTCTCCATAAAGATTCCTCTAATTGCTTGCCTTACCTCAAGTTTTATCATCAAAGCATCCGTTATTCTCTCTCTAGCCTCCTTTTCTTTTTATTATCTCTTAATTAATCACTCTGGCTTTCACACTTAGCAGATAATTACAGTCTCCTGGGCACACGGCTCATTTTCATAACCTCCTGCTCTGAGTGGCGAGTGGGCGGGAGAACAGAGGGAAGGTGAGAAGAAGGGATGGAGGAAAAAAAGGAAGAGAGGAAAGTGGCGGGGAAAGAGGTGAGGTGTAATAGATCGGCCTTCTCTGCTGCCATGTCTCCCTCTACAGGCTGCAGCTCACAGAAGATAAGGGCTCTACTACTGCTTCTGCAGCTAACAGGGATCCCAATCCACACACTTGATCCAAAGCCTCCCTGAAATCAGCAGATTGCCATTGGTTTGATGGGCCCTGGGCCAGGCCCTGCAGCCAGAGGCCCCTCAAGTTCCAGCTTGGGTGTGTGGAGGGTGGGATGGTGGGGGGCAGGGAAACGTGAACCAAGGGAAGATGTGGGGAGGATTACTGGACCAGCGCAGGGCAGGCAGAGTGTGTTACCCAGCTGCCTGGACAAACCTGTGGGTGAGCGGGAAAGAAAAAGGCCGTCTTGAGAAAGCAGCCCCCCACCTCAGCTTTGCCCCAGCACTGTTCAGAGGGTCCAGTCTTGCCTGCTTCCCGAGAAGGGCAGGTGACTGCCAGGGGTGGCTCTAGGGATTATGCCGCCCCAAGCACGGCAGGCAGGCTGCCTCCGGTGGTTTGCCTGCGGAGGGTCCGCTGGTCCCACCACATCGGCGGACCCTTGCGGCGCTGGCAGAGCGCCCCCCACGGCTTGCCACCCCAAGCACGCGCTTGGCGTGCTGGGGTCTGGAGCCACCCCTGGTGACTGCCCAGGAAAGTTCTCAGCAAGGCTAGGGTTAGAGGCAGCATGGCCTAGTGAGTTGCGACTGTCACAATTGCATGATTTAAAAAGAAAAAAGCACAATTCAGTGAAAGCCATTTACGACCTGCTCCCGAAACTGCATTTTCTGGCAGCGTCAGCATCTCAAACACCAGACCTGGTTGGGTATTTTTTTATTTTTTAATTTTTTGGCCAGAAAATGGAGATTTCTCAAGACCAAAACTTTTCATGGGAAAGGAGAGGGTCTGACACATTTTTTTGACTCCACAAAGCTTGGAAGTTAGCAAAACATTTTCGAAATAAAAAATCCGGGTTTTCCCCGTGCGAAATGGCGGCCTGCTTTGAAATGTCAGCTCCTTCCATTTGGTTTTTTAAATTCAAAATAGAAAATGGTTGAAAAACCCAAACCAAACATTTCAAAATGATCAAAACGAAACATTTTGATCAGCCTGAGCTGAATGTCTTTTCAAGGCATGAACATTTTTGCGATTTCAACTTTTCGTCCCACTTCAGGACGGGAACATTTTTTGCAGGTTGGGAAAACCATCCCCCTCCCCCACTCTCCTCCAGCTCGGCCAACTAGAACAATGCAGAACCGGTGTGTGGGGGGGTCAGACAGATACAACCTAGTTCTTTCAGCCTCAGACCCGGGATCTCCCAGCCCTCTGGCCTGCTCTGGACTGGTTCCTGCAAAGCTCGCCTGTTGCCAGGGGCTGCGGCCATGCTTCATTTTGTGTCCTATGAACATAACCCTCCGCTTTTGCCAGCATAGGTAATGTCAGCTCCTTGCCCAGATAAATTTTGCCAGTGCATCAGCAGCGCAGATCAGAAGAAGGAGCAGTTTGCATTGACTACGCTGGTGTAAACGGCTGCTGGGCAAGGGAGAATCCAACCCAGCAACCCCGAGCCACGTTCTCCTTTGCGCTAAGCCCCCTGTTCCTGGCTCCGGCTGGGTGAAGAGGCCTTAAGGCAAGTGAGACTGTCATTTCCACCCAGTTTAAGCCCCCTCGAGGCACCAGAGGCCGAGGTGTCAATTAGAATTCAGGCCACTGTGCCGCGCCGAATTCCGCGTTATCGTCACCGCTGTCCACCTCCAGAGCGAACCGCCTGAGTGAGAGCCGGGCTGGTCTTTGTCTGCTGTCCAGCTGTCCGCCCTGCACCGCCACACCAGGCCTGATTCTCACTGACCACGCGTGGAAAGGGGCCCCAGAGCAGAAGGGGGCCGCTCTCACTCACGCCTGCTCAGTGGCAGAGAAATGGGACGCAAGCCCCTCCACGTGCATCTCGCTGGCTGGCTGCATTTGGGAAAACAAACCCAACACTTTAAAAAGAAGTTGGGGGGATCCCGTCCTTTTCTTCCACAGTGCCAATGCTGCCATAGCAACTGGGGGGGGGGGAATTATAATCCAAATGGAAATCAAAATAAGGGGGGAAAGAGAGAGTGAGAGGGAGAGACAGACTGTAGTAAAGGGGAAGGGGGGAGAGAAAACTTTTATTTCAAATCAGAGAGCAGTTGTATGCCTTGGAGGGGTTTCCATAGAAACAGCACAGAAAAGGAGATAGGCGAAGTGTGTGTGTGTGTGTGTGTGTGGCGGGCAGCAGCCCAATCGGAGTAAATGTTTAAAGGCCTGAGCAAACCCATTCAGAGATAATTAAGTAACAGACAGCAGGTTCTCTTGGCTCTGCCATTGTTAAGGGCTCCAGACCCTTTTTGGCTCCACCCTCCCCATCCACAGCCGCCTTCCCCAAAGTAATAAAGCCCTTGAATGAGTGGAGGCTCTGTCCTCCCCCCTTTCCCCGCCTGCCCTTTGCTCCCAGCCCCCTGGGGTATATCAAACGGGTGCTGAATGAGGAGCATGCAGACTAGGGGAGAGGGCATTAGAATCCTTATGCAAAGACAGGCTCTGCCCACTTGAGCTGAAGGAGGACTCCCCAGCAAGCTGCAGGTTGCAGTAGTAGGTCTTTTATCTTTTCTGGGGGTTGGACACTAGAGGATGATACAAAAGTCAGGGCCTAATCCATAGCTCCTTGAAATCAATGGAAATTTGCCACACCCCATTCCTCCGATCTCAGCCCCAAAGGGAGTTCAAAGTGTCTGAACCCACAGGGGCTATTTTTCCTCCCTCTGGGAAGTCTGTGGCTGAGTGTTTTGGTGGGGATCTCCAGGTTTGCAGACTCAGTGGGGTTGGCTGCTTTGAGTCCCATTCACAGAGCTGGTGGGGTCCTCTCCTGTCTCTGCAGACAGATGAAATACCTTGTGGCTTATCAGATCGGGGAGGGGGATGAAGCTTCCAATTTCACAGTTAGTCAAAAGATTCCCAAGAACAAAGCAGGGCTGGTTTCCATGCCCCAGGGGAATGGATTTTCCTAACTCCCTAGTGATAAGCAACTCTGAACTCCCCTGCTCTGATCCTCATTAACCCTTTAAGGTGGGGAGCAGAGTTCTCCTCTCTGTTTTATTTGCTTGCAAGTGAATTTCAAATGAACAGTAAAAAAAGTTTCCGAAAGGGGATTTCCCAGAGAGCTGGGTGAAATTTGCCAGGCTTCATGTGCTACACTTTACTGATGGGGTGGGGGGGAGCCCATTAGCCGTTGAAAAGCAAAGCGTACTGGTGTCGTACAGCTGAGAGTCATGCATTTCAGATCAGCTAGTCCCCTTTTTAAATGCAAATTAAATCAATGCCATCTGGGCATGTCAGGTGCTGGCCTCTGGTCGGAACCAGCCCCATGGAGATGGTTCTGTCCCATGGTGCTCTGCTTTCTGCACAGCTGTTCCTGCTCTGGCCACGAGTGGGGGACAGGCCGAATCTGCCTGGGAGACGCAAGCATGCCTTTTCTGGCTGAGTAGAGAACGGGTGGCGTCAGGACTTCAGGGTTCTATTCTTTGCTCTGCCACTGGTAGCTGCTGCATGAGCCCGGACAAGTCGCTGCATCTCTTTGTGCCTCAGGCCTGGCCTACGCTTAAAATTTAGGCCGACGTAGCTCCAGCGCTCGCACGTGGCCGTGCAAAATCCACAGCCCGGAGCGCCTGCCTCCGCCGACCGAACGCTCAGAAGACTTCTGTCGAAACTCACTCCTGTCGCTTGGAGAGGCGGTTTTCCAAAACCCGTTCCGGCAGCGTAGGCTGCATATGCACTGCATGGTTGTACCAGCGTAGCTATGGCACCGAGGGTCTGCCACGCAAGCCCCCGTAGTGTGGACAAGCCCTCACTTTCTCTCCCCCTCTGTGCAATAAGGGTCATTCTGTGCAGGTGAGATCGGACAGTGAGTTCAGGCAGCAGCAGGAATTGCCTGCCATCCCCCGCACCATCCCTCTGGGTTGTGGCAGGAGATTGCTCAGGGGCCCGATCTCGCCACCAGCTGCCAGTGCGCCCAGGAGCAGAAATGCCGGGCCACAGTCAGCGCTGGACATTTGGTGTTGTGAGCATTTGGGGAGGCAGGTTTGTTCCGGTTCCATCTTTTGATTATCTGGCTTGGGTGCGAATTCAAGAGGTGGCTTGGGGTTCATCTGTCTGGGAGACTCTGTGTCTGCCCTTACCTTGGGAGGGAGGAGAGAAGGTGCTGATTTAGATCTTGCTTTCCCTCCCCTTTCTCTTTCAGGATCCCCAGCCCCCACTCTGTCTCCCCAGGGTCTATCTCTAACCTCTTTTCTCCCCTCCCACCCGCCGGATTTCTTCCCCATTGCCCCCCAGACACCTCACTCCTTTCCCTGTAAAGATAAAGAGAAATTGAGGGGGCCCTAAACCCCGTTGGTGGGGGGTGCAGCTTTGTCTAAGGGGCTTTTGGGGGCCTTCTTGAGCTCAAATCCTGCAGATGGGAATGGAGAAGCAGGGGGGGTTGATTCCTACCTGGGAGATTACAGGGATCAGCGGCCTGCTGAGCTGTGGCAGAGGAGATGGGCTGGGGGAGTGGGCTGGGAAGTTGCCTTTGATGTTGAGTCAAGGCTTGAAACAAAATGGGTCTGTGTGTTAGCGAGGAGCCAGGGGTGGGCTGGAACCCAGGATCAGGACTGCCGGCTGGGGTGATGGAGGCAGAGCAGAGAGTAGGAGGGAGAGAGCTGGCCTGCCCGGAGTCAGAGGCTCGTCAGCATCCCCTGAATGGCTGGGAAACTTTAGAAGACCCTTCACAGGGCGCTGTGGCATTTCCATGAAAGCAGAGGAGAGACACAGGGACAGACAGATGGGCTCCTCAAGCCTGGGATCAGAGGCAACCTCTGGGCTGGGTCAAATGTGGCTGCACCCCCAGCCAGCACCCGCTTGTGCTGGGAGACCTGGTGTTACAGGGGTCTCCAAGCCGGGCTACAGACTTGGACAAGTCAGAGAGGGAGCCAGGTCCTGGGGCAAAACTAGGCCCCAGACAAGCTGTAAACAGGTTTCAATCTGTTCCTCTGAGGCCCTGGATTGGGGTGGGGGTAGGGGGGATAACTGGATTTGAGTCAACTAGTTTATAAGCATCACCGGCTCGGCCCACCCAGCCCCTGTGAGAAGCTGGCCAGCCCGAGGCTGCAGTTGAGTGCAGTCACTGTGTGTTATCACTAATATGCGATGCAGCAGGCAGGGCTGTGAGTTCAGAATCCCACCGGTCCCACCATGGTTCGTTAGCAAAGCTAGGCAGGGAGAGCGGTAAGAAAGAGATCTTTACTGAGTGTGCAAAGAGGCCAGGGTGGTGTGTGCCGAGAGGTCTGCATTACTTCAGGAGCAGCCTGGCCACCGGCTTGCTCTCCTGAGCTGCAGATGTTGCACCAAACAACTTCCCTTCTGGAACTTCTCCCTCCAGTTCTACTCACTCTGTGGTGGCCGCACTTCTCCTCTTTAAAATATCTCCCAATTTTTAAGCTGATCTCTTGATTTTTTTGGAGTTGGACTCTGGGTTGTGGAACGCTTGGCCCTGGCAATGCTGTGAAATATCCCAGCGGAGAGGCTGCACCATAGCAAAAAGTTAGGCGGAAAAGTCCAGCAGTGTTAGGGCCTGAGTCACTCGTAGTTCCTGGAGGGAGTAACTCATTTTGTGCAGTGCCGGCTTTATTGTGGGTGCTTAGATATTTCTGTGGCCTCTGTTACCGTAGTATCTGAGCAGCTCACAAGGTTGAATGTATTTATCCTCTCAACATCCCTGCAAGGCAGGGCTGTTACCCTGTGGTACAGGTAGGGAAACTGAGGCACGGTGTGGTTTGACTGAGGTCACATACAGAGTTTGCAGCAGAGCAAGAAATTGAACCTGGTCTCCCAAGCCTTGATATAGCAGCCTAAATGACCAGCGGACACTAACACAGGCCGTTGTTTCTTGTGCGGAAGGAGTGTCAGATACTGGGATGGTTACTAGTGTGGGTCTGTGTAACTATAATGTTGGGGAGGAGGAGGAGATTCACCCACGATCAGCCCAGATTTCTCAGAGCTCTGCTCCCAGTCAGACACCAAAATAAAGGCCCTTTATTCAAAGGAGCTCAGCACCCGCTGTGTTGGGAGTGCTTTGGAAAATATATCTCTGACTGTGGGTATCCTGCTCCGAGGGGGTTGAGCCTGATCGCCTGGCAGAGCCAGCAGGAACCGGCCTGCCTGTTGCAGGAGCCAGCTTGCAACAAAAGACTCTGCAGAAGCAGGCAACTCCTCCCCCAAGCCCATCTTCCAACACCCCTAAAGTTTGAAGCCTGTGTGGAATCTCTTGCCTCTCTCAGTTGGGGAGTCCGCTTGGTTTCTCCCAAGCCCCCACAGCAGAGCGGAGGCAGGAGTGGAAAGCGGAGGGTTAATTACTAGGTTTCCTTTCCCTCTCTAGTCTTCCAGAGAGCCTTGGCAGGAAATTTCTCAAATTCCAGGCTTGTAGGATCATCCCTGGGCTTTGACCGCAAGAGCGAGGGAGAGAGAGAGAGAGAGAGAGAGCGAGAGCGTGAGGGAAAGAAGATAACTGCTCCAACTCCATATTTTTTCTGCAGGGTTTACAAAATCCAGAGGGGAAGGAGGGGTGACGGAGAGGGATTGTGCCAAGGGAAAGATTCCCCAATGCTAAGGCCCTGCTGGGTGCAGAGGGGGGATGGACGGGGCTGCAGGAAAAGCTAGCTTGCCTTCAGAAAATCTCTCTCCAAACAGCGCCCCGAGCTCCTTTAGGGAACACGTGGGGATCCAGAAAAGCTTCTATTCCCTGCATGTGTGTGCGTGTGTGTGTGTGAGTGTGAGCGGCAGGAGCTGGCTTGTTCCACAGCCATGACTGAGTCGGAGTCATGATGGAGTTAGTGGCTCTTTCATTTGCATCTTCCTGTTTCCGTTTGCCCTGAGGGGCAGGCCGAGTCACCCCTACAACGCACCACCCCACCCCCGAGAAACCCGGAATTTGCACAATACCAGCGATAAGACACGAGCTGTCCTCCGAGAGCCAAAGGCGTTTAATGGGGGGGTCTCGGTATTATTATGCATTGCGGGTGCACCCCGAGGGCGCTAGGCACTGTACAATCGTGTAACTAGGAGATGGTGCCTGCCCCAAAGTGCTTACCCGCCTACGTTGTCGTGAAAGGGGACAAGTAGCCCCCAAGCCACTGTGGTATAGCATTGACTTGTGGGGCTGCAGACAAAGGCTAGAGAGAGGCAGAATTCGGGAGTGGGGGCGCTGAATCAGGCTTCATCCATCACGTCTTTTTTAAATGTGAACATCTGTCTGAGCCTCCGGAGCCTTCTGTGTCCTCGGCTCACAAAAGCCAGGGGCTAGGGAGAGAACAGCAAACTCGTGTCATTTGTGAGCTTTAGTGGGCCTGGCCTCCAATGGGGAACGGCTGCTGTAACCTGCCTGCACTTTAGTGCTGGGTGCTTTGATGTTGGGCTGCAGGATGAGGTGGCTAAACCAGGTGGCTTAGCTGATGCAAAGCATCTCCTAGAATAATGGTGAACCGGGTGACCTGTCGGCCCAAAGTGCTGAGAGATGAGAATCACTCCGTGGGACCCGACTGATTGTTGTCCTGCACCTCGTACAGTTGTTTATACCAGCGCCAAGCAGGTTTTAAAGCCACCAGGGTCAAAATGATTGCGTTTGGTACCCTCTTTGCAGGGCATCAGGAAATCAGCTCCATTGGGCATGATTGCCCACCACTAAGATGCAGCCACCTCTGGGGTGAAACACAGTGGCTGATTGCAAGCACACAGCAGACACCGCAGGAGAGTTTAGGACAGGAAGTGAAGAAGAATTCCGCTTCCAATTAGGGGTCGGCAATTCCCTTTTTCTCCTGACTCTCCCCAAAGCTAAGTCCCCCACCTCCCCGCACACCCCCAAGCAGCTGAACGGACTTCTCTTCCCTGGCTGGAGGGTTTGGGCTTTTGGGGGTTGTTTCTGCATCTACTGCTGTGTCTGCCTTTCCAGCAGCGCCCGTCTCTGCCCTGGTTGTTTTAACTAGTTGTGTGCTAATGCAGACCAGCCCTGGAGGTTCTGGGTCAGGCTGCCGGGAGAGGGCCACCCCCGCGCTGCTGATTACTTTGCAGCCAGCCACGGTTAGGGAGGAATGTACTGAAATTCCTTTTCCTCCCCATATTTTCTTTTAGCGCAGCAGATTGGCAGGGAGGGCACAGACAGGGCCTGAAGGGAGGAGGACAAAGGAAAAAGGAGAGAAGGGAGCAGTGAGGGAGGTGAGATGAAGCCAGGAGTCCTATGAAGGAGGAGAACATGCCAGCCATGGCTAATTACCCCACTATCCTCCCAGGCCGGGAGAGGCCGGTGGGAGGGCCGGGCTGGCAAGGATGCACTGTGGGGAGGGAAGGGCATGGGGCACATGGGAAAGGAGATCCCCACCCTGGCCTCTCCCGGCCTGTTAGCGGGCGCCAGGGGCAGATGTACTTTCTCACTGATGTGCGGGGCCAGTCAGAGAGCAGGGAGCTTCCCTCCCCCCACCCCCCGCATCCCCACACAGTCCCTGGGGCCGTGCATGAGGCCTGCTCTCCCCCAGTGCTGGCCACACGGGCTGGTTTTTAATTGAATCCGCTGCTTTGGGTGTCTCCCACAGCCCCATCACACAGGGAGTGTGCTCGGAGCAGATGCCAGGCTGAAGCCTGACTCCAGCTGGTGTAAACCAGCCCAGCTCTGTGAGCATCCATGGAGCTAGGCCAATTTACACCAGTAGGGAATTGGGGCCTGTGGATTTACTCCGAGGTGCTGGGGCAGAGGCAGGATCTGGGTCACTATTTGTGGGGGGAAGGGCAGTGGAAGAGAGGTGATGCCTGAGAGTAGTTTCTCCTATGGGCATTCACCTTTAGATTTCGGGTATGTGTGTGGAGGAGACTGGGGAGCAGAGGGAGGGGAGAATAGGAACCAGGATGGAGATAGGAGAATCTGGGGATCAGAGAGAGATGAGAATGGGGGAGCTGAGCGTTGGGGTGCCTGGATTCAGAACTGCCCAGCCATGTGTCCTAGCCCCTATAGTGCTTGCATGCAGTGGGGATTCTCCTTTAGCTCGGGTATGAGAGGGCAGGTGCTTTAGGAGCAGGAGGCTCCAAGCTCTGTTCTGGGCAGTTCTGGGAGTGGATGGTGCAGCATGCCTCCAGCCATGACGTCCATAGGTGGCTCTGAATTTGGTCACCGGATTAGTTTCGCTCTGGAGTTGTCATGCCCTGGACAAAGTTGGTTTTCCTCACGCTGGCAATACCACAGGGGGGTATTTACATTTTAAATGGAGAGGGGAAGTTGCACACCCGGCTTTTATGGATTTGCTTTCAAATGTCATTAAAAGCCAAATGTCATTAAAAGCCTCTTCGGATTGGGTTTTATGAAAACACAGTTGTGGGGCTCTAAAGTACCTGGCACTATCCCAGTCCCGAGGCGGGGGACAGGGGGTATTTTAGCGATCCCGGCTGTGCGCTCTGTCTGAGACACTGAATCAAATCAAATCTAGCTATTGACGCCACGCTTGGCCCCTGGCTCTTTGAGGTGCCATCCTGGATTTATAATCCACAGTGATCAGGGCTTGTTAGAATATGTCAACTTCACTCATGTTCTTTACCTGCTGTACTGATTAGAGCTGGGCTACAAATTATTTTTCTGCCCTATGAATTTTTTGGAGATTTCAATAATCGGTGGCTACCTCGGGCATGGAAGACCCAGGTACAAACCCCTGGTTTGAATCTAGCACTCCCAAGGCTTGAATTTGGGTCAGGTGGGCTTCTCTAGGGCTGCTCCTGCTTACCAGAAATTCCACCGTGAATCTGAGAAAATTTTCCCAGCTAAGATTTCATCAGCACCGAACCTGTCCTAGAGAACTTTTCAGCTTTGACGAATCTGGGTTTTCTGACCACAGAAAACAACATTTTGTTTGAAAATGCCCATCTAGCTCGCTGTTGATACCATTAACGCAGGGCGCGTCTCAGCAAACACACCGATGATTGTTAGTGCACTTTGGATTATAGGGGCACCCAACTGAGATCAGGATCTACTGCACTAGGTGCTGGATAGCCCCAGTCTCAGTCAGAATTGACCAGATACAGGGGAAACTGAGGCATGGGGCAGGGAAGTGGCTGTCCAAAGTCACCCATCAGGTCAGTGGCAGAACTGGGAATACAACCCACCTCTCCTGAGGCCCAGCCCTGTGCTCTGCCCATTTGGTTAGACTGACACCCCTAAGTGGGGCCCATTTGTCACTCATAACAAATTTATGGCTCTGGAGACTCCATAATCACCACCTAAGACACATCCCAGGGTCATGGCATTAGAACTCAGGGCTTCCAGCTCTGGAACGTTCTCTCTGTTTCGTGCATATGCATACATAGCCACTCAGTCTCCTTTAGTTTGTGGCCTATGACACACAGTTATGCAGGTCTGATTAAATCCAGTAGAGGGCAGTGGTCTCTGTCTCACAGACACACAAATGTGCTTTATGTGAACACACATGCCCTACGCACATGAACATTAACTAGTTCATTCTCATTTCGTTTGTTGCAGTATGTGGTCTATGATACACGGTTGTGCAGTTCTGATTGCATCCTACAGAAGGCAGTGCTCTGTGTGTGTGTCTCTCTCTCTTGCTCGCTGTCTCTCACTTTCCCTCTCTCTCTCTCTCACACACACACATATACACAGGAGCCAGCTCACTCTCCTTTTCTCCGTAGCCCTATAGGGCCTATGACACACAGATGTACAGTTCCATTTCTATCCAGTAGAGGACAGTGCTACAGCTGCTTCTGCTTAAAAAAAAAGGTGTGGGAGGGGGTAAATAAAACCCAGGCCAACCAGTTAATTAGCATTTTTTTGGACAATAAGTAGAAAGCCCTGATGAGAGAATCAGTGAGGGCTGGGAGTACGCACTGATTCATGCTTACATATGCTAAGCACAGAGGGCCATGGCGGAGATTTCAGCCTCACATCTGCTCGTCCCGATTCGATTTGAATGATAATCCCATTATTAAGAGATGCCTTCATTAAGACATCTGTAAGGAGAGTGTCTACCAGCCGCTTGGTGGAAGGACGCCAGCCCTACTTGAATATTTTTTCCTCCATTAATGATTACAGATTTTTTTTTTAAACAAAAGTCTTAATTAGACATTGTTCCTAACAGGGATATTATACAAATTAATTAAACTCAAGCCAGTAAACAGCACTGCTCCACGATTCTGACAGCCACAGACCTGAAGTTGCCTGTGAACGAAAAGCAAACAAGGAGGATGGGGGTGCTGACAGCTAGTTCTAAAATATATCTAGCTTAGACGCTTGCTGTGTCTACATGAAAGGGGAAACAGTGCAGTCTAATGGTTAGAGTGGGGAGGCTGGGAGTCAGGACTCCTGACTTCTGTCCCCAACGCTAGGAGGGAAATGTGGGGTCTAGTGGTTAGAGCAGGGGGGCAAAGGGGTCAGGACTCCTGGGTTCTGTCCATGGCATTAGAAGGGGAGTGTGGGGTCTAGTGGTTAGAGCAGTAGTGGACCTGGAAACCAAGACTTATGGGTTCTATTTCTGATACTACAAGGACTGGCCACTTTGAGAGGTAGCAGGTCTAGTGGTTTGAGCAGGTGTGAGTGGGAAACGGGACTCGTGGGTCCTTGCCCCAGCTCTAGGAGGCAGCACAGTCTAATGGTTAGAGCAGGATAGGTCTGCTGGGGGAGAGGTTCTTTTCACAATTGCTGCACTGGCAAATCCCTTCACCTCTCTTCGCCTTAGTGTCCTGACCTGTAAAGCATCACAGCTCTTCACCTGCCTTGCAGGGGCATTGAGAATTAATGATTGCCTGGAAAGCACGGGATGAAAGGGGCTCCAGAAGTGCAAAGCAGAGTTGGCCACACTTGCATTTCTTCACATCTCCCAGAGCTTTGAAGTTCCGAATGCACAGACCCCAGCCTCGGAGCTGCGGCCCCTTTGTTCTGAGCCGCCCGGTCTCGCCGCAGCCAGCTTCCCTCTGATATCCCCCCTGAAGCCCAGGCTTTGAACAACTCTGTTGAACATCCACCTTCGATGCGGCTGAGCAGCGCTTTGCAAACCTTCCCGAGCCAGCCCTTGCCACCCCGGCTCAGACGAGTGGTCAGGAGAGTTATCCCCCACTCCCCGCACAAACCAGGGAGCGGTGACTTTCCCCTGGGCCTCGGGACTCCAGTCACAGCCAGGAGACACTGGATGCGCCATTGTTATCAACTGAATTGTTACTATTTAGATGCCTTGTTGCTGTTATATCCCAGCAGCACTCAGAGGGCCCAAGTGAGCTCAGAGCCCCACTGTGCTAGGCACTGCACAGCGCAAGACAGTCCCTGCCCCAAAGAGCTCACAATCTGAGCAGACAAAGGGCAAGAAGGGAAACTGAGGCACGGAGGAAGCAACCTGCCCATGTCAGAGCTGGGAAGTGCTTCTAGGTTGTGGTGTATTGAAAGATGTGTTAAAATGATAGGATTTCACTTTAAATCCTCAGGGGGTTCCTGGTCCTGCTTGCAGGCTAGGGGCTGTGTAGGGAGGTGTGAGATCTCGTTATTGCACAGATAGTCTGCAAAGAGCCAGACTAGAGTAAGCTGGGGTGATTTGTGCCTCTGTGGGGAGCAGCCTGCTTTGTCTCTCTTTGTTTTGGGTTCTGGTGTTTTAGGATGGGCGATTTTAGGAAGTACAGCAGTGTTACTCTGCAACCTTCCCAAAGCACTATCATGTGTTTTTACACTGACAGCTCTATTTGTATGCCAGGAACATAGGTCTCCCCATCCTAGTCTCCCACCCCTACCCACCAGGCCACCCTACCCTGAATGCAGAGCAGCCACTGCGAACCATCTCAACTCCAGTACGTCCTGAACCAGCTGGTTGGGTTATGCACTGCCACCCCCCGATGGATGGACTCAGAATTGCTCAACCATGTGTCATAGACCCTAGACTGGGAGGCTGAAGAGGTGATTCTGCCTCAGCTCATGCAGCAGAGGACCTGTATTTTTGGAGCAGGAGGGTCTGAGTTCTAGCTCCGTCACCACCATCGTTTGTAGTGCTGTAGGTTCTTCGCTCCCTCCTCACTTATTACCAGAAAGGAGACGGCTGAAGGATTCTTTCTCTGGCAAATTCCTTCTCCTTTTGGGCCACATGGAGCAGCCTGGTGATTGCTTTCCCTCTTCTCACCATCTTGCCACTGCTGGAGGGGCACGTTCCCCACCCAGCTGATCACCGCTGAGCGCACAGACTCTCCTTGCCCATTGGTTCATCTCTAATAACTCTCAGGGCTGGCAAGATCCTCTCCCTGCGCAAGATGCTTTCCATTCTGCAGTCTCCACGGGTTACGCCGAGGCCTTCATCCCGCTTGTCAGGATGCTGGTTCATTTGTAGTTTAGAGCCTTGGTTGAGACAAAGCCCCGGCCTGGCAGGGTAACAAAGCTGCAGTTCAGCGGGCTCTGCTGGGGTTGATTACGGGATTCAGACAAGCCCCTTCCTCCCCTCTCTGCCTTCGGACAGGGCTGCTGGAGGGATCAGCTCTCTGGACCAGAACGGCACAAAACTGGTGCGATGGGTTTGGTTCTCCCGCTTACCCTTGTGCAAAGCATGTGGAGTCAGTGGGGCTAGAAACGCAGCTGGTGTAAATTGGTGCAGTTCCACTGACTTAGTGGAGCGATACTGATTTACACCAGCTGGGGATCTGGCTGACTGGAGTCACACTGGGGTGGAAGCTGGGACAAGGGATGTGTGAATCAGTCTGTGGCTGAGCAAAATACGTGTTACTCACATGCCACAGGACAGCAAAGGGGCTGCATGGACCTGATTCTCCTCTCACTCACCCCAGTGTAACTCAGCCGTAACTCTATTGAGGTCTCCGGCCAGCTCCTAAGCTGCTGCCAGCTGAGGCCCTATGCTGACCTGGTTCCCATGATGTGACACCTGTGTATGCCGGGGGAGGCAAGATCACAAGGAACGAGATTTACTCCAGGTTTACTCGCTGGCATAACCCCATTGGAATTCCCCTCGCCCCGCACCTTGCAATGGCATTGACACCAGCGCAGAGTAGTGTCAAACACCCAGGCGGGTGGTGTTAGCACTGGGGGAGAGGTAGCTCAGTGGGCTGAGCATTGGCCTGCTGTATCCAGGGTTGTAAGTTCATTCCTTGAAGGGGCCACTGAGGGATCTGGGGTAAAAGAAAACTGGGGGTTTGTCCTGCTTTGAGCAGGGGGTTGGACTAGATGATCTCCTGAGGTCCCTTCCAACCCTGATATTCTATTCTATGGTATCCATGACTCTGGTCTTACTCCAGATTTACTCCCCTTGTGACTGAGAACAGGATCTGGGCTGTCCCCCTGCTCACACCCCTGTAAGGCATCGTTCACTAGCTGGGCCTCCTTGGCTTTCTGCTCGCTGCCCCCTGCAGACTCTGCTGGCTGCGCTTTGGGGTCCAGCGCAGGCTGTCCAGGGGGAGGTGCACATGCTGTGCTCTCTTGCTCTGAACTCTGATCATTCTGACTGGAGTGCAGAGAAAACCAAGCGGGATAGAAGTCCTGCCTCGCTCCTCGTCTCCCAGTCAGATGGGGGGGAGGGAAGCCCCCTTCCTCCCCTCTCCCGCTCTCAGGAACAGCCCAAGGTGCAGAGCTGTCTCCCATCAGCTCCCCACTGCTGCGCCCTGGGTGCCATCTGGGAGTGACACCAGGGCAGAGCTATGCCCTGGTTATTCTGCCCCCAGAGGGCTCAGGGATGCCACCCCCCCACCCCGATGCTGCTTCCTCTCCATCCGGCCCCGCCCTTCCCTTTGTGCCCAGCAGGTGAGGAGCTGTCCCCTCCCACGGGCTGGGAGCCTCGGGGTGCTGTCTCACCGGGCTGTGCCGCTGACTCGCAGAGCCCCTCAGCCCCCGCGCGGGCTCGCTGGCGGGCAGCGCAGGGATTAAGCCATGATTCAGCACAGTGAGTAGGCCTGATGGGTTCGTAACCCCTCTGGCTAGCCTAGCGCATCTGTGGCTGTTTGCTTTGTACCTGCTGCTCCACAGAGCAAAGACCCATGGAAGGCTAGAGCCAGAAGATAGGAGAAATTCATGGTGGGAGGGAAGGATGGTCTAATGGTTAGATCAGGACTCCTGGGATCAATTTGTGGCATGGGGAGGGATGTAGGGTCTAGCTGGTTAGAGCAGGGTGGAGACTGAGCCAGAACTCCTGGGTTCTGTTGCTGCTTCCAGGAGGGTTGTGGGATCTAGTGGGTTAGAGTGGAAAGGCTGGGAGTCAGGACTCCTGGGTTCTCTCCCTGCTCTGGAAGGGAAGTGGGTTCCAGTGGCTAAAGCCAGGGGGTGCTGGGAAGCAGGACTCCTGGGTTCTATTCCTGGCTCTGGAAGGGAAATGGAGGTTAGTGGGTTTGAATAGGGCTGGGGAAACTGGCCATCAGGACTCCTGGGTTCTGCTCAGGGCTGTGATAGCAAGGAAAGTCCTGGCCTTGGCTTGAAGCCATTGGTCAGCTTGGGCTCTGCCTTGGCTGGAAAGGCCAGTGGGAATGAGTGTGTTAGAGCTCAGAGTGGAATCACCCCGCGTGGGGTCAGGGGGTAATCCAGCTGTGAGGCTTACAGAGCATCACACAGTGGAGTGTGCAGGTGTCCAGGAGCATCGCCCTGTGCCAGGGCTGGGGGGTTAATCGGAATAGCCAGGGAATGAAACCACAGAGGGTGAAATCCTGGCCCTGCTGATATCGAGGGGAGCTTTGCCACTGATGTAAATGGGGCCAGGATTCCAGAGTGGGACCTCTTCAGGGCAGGGGCTGTGTCACCCCATGGACATACAGCACCCGGCATAATGCAGCCCGGATCATGGCCAGCGTCACTGCAATGCAAACAATAATCTGAGGCAGAAGGCAGCAGGATCTGAGCTAGAAGCAGAAGCAGTTTTCTCTTTCCCCTCTTCCCTCCCCCACTTTGCAATGGCGAGGAGACTTAATCCACCATCCAGCAGAATATTTCTTTCCTCTGAAAGTTATGGCTCATCCCTCAGCAGCTTAAATTGAGCTTGTCAGTAACACCAGGAGTGCCAGCTCCATTGTCAGATTGGATCCCGCTCACGCACGAGGCCTGTCCCCTTTCAGAAAGTCAGCCCAGGTTTCTCTATCAGGCGGGGTATTCTTGCATTGCGAATGGATGTGGTTCTATTCACGAGGCGGGGAGATGATTGTATTTTGGCTGCTGTCAGGAAGATGCTCAGAAAGCATCAGGCTGCGTGGATCTGCAGGAGAAGGAGCTAATCACTGGGAACTGTACTTCTCCTAGTGACACTGCAGCTTCTTTCTTTCTGTTTCACATTTTTTGGTGTAGAATTGCTTGCAGGGAAATCCACAGGCATGCAGGGTTCTGGGATTTATGTATTTGTTTTTTATCGCGCCGCACCCCTGATGCTGTCAGCCTGAGCCAGTTAGAGCCAGGGTGTTGGATGGACCCGGAAGCTGGGATCAGTGTGCGTGTTTGTGTGTATGGGTGGGGGGAGAGGGGGCGCTTTGGATTTGTTCTCTGTTGGCTCCATTCTGGATGTGAGTGGAACCAGCCGGGGTTCCAACGGGAGCTTTGTGATGCCGATGCAAAGTGACTGGGTGCCCCGAGATGTGGGGTGCAGATGAGGAGCTGGATTTTTCAGAAAATGTTCAGCCCCCCCATGGCTGGAATAATGCAATTGTGGGGCTCCGGTCACATCCCCATATGTCTCAGGTCGCAGACGGGGCCATCTGGCGTTCCAGCAGCTGCCAGGTTCCCCATTGAGCTCTGGGCCTGTAGTGCCAGGCGCTGCACAGACAGTGGTGTTCTTACCAAGGGGACCCAGCTGCCCAGGGAGACAACCCTGATCTCTGGATCACGATGGTCACAAAGCCATGTGTCCTGTCCCGCTGTCACACCCCACCCCTGTCCGGCTCTGAATATTTGCAGCCAGGCCTTTCTCTCGATCACCAGAGGTCAGGCACATCTGCAGCGTGACGGCACATCTGCAGGCCGAGGCTTTGTTTGGCAGGGGTACAAGGGGCACCACTTATGGGGGGAAACACAAATGCAGATCGTATTGTCACCCCCCTGTCGCTCCCCCGGCCTGTCGCCCTTCCTCATTCTTCAGCCCCACTGAGTGTCGGAGGTCCAGCTAATCCTCTTGCTCCCAATTCGAGATCCCTGGAGAACAAAGTCTCGAAGGGAGGCCAACAAGTCCCCAGCCCGCTGTGCTGCCCCAGCGGACCACCAGGACAGGCCGTGGGGCTGAGACCCACCACTGGTGGGGATCGGGAGCAGCTCGGGGATCTGCCCAGTTGGGCCGGTTCCCCATTGCTTTGCACCTTGGCCCTGATTCTGTTTATGCTCAGGGCCCTGGACGTCCCCCCGGCAGGGAGAAGCGAGTGCGGCGGTGATTGACCCGTGTGGGGGTGACACCTGGTGGCCCCCCTGGCACGGCCCCAGCCCTGCCCAGGCCCTTGGCAGGAGTGAGACTCACGTCTTGGGGGATTTCGCTGGTTGCAACCCAGCCCCAGCTTGCAGGTGGCTGGATGGGCCGTGTCCCAACTGCTGCAGCGGGTGCAGGGAACGAGAACCCGCCCGGGAATTCAGCTGTGCCGGCCGAGCCAGGAGCCGAGGTTTGGCCTGTGCGGCATCTTCCCCGCCTCTCCGCACCTGCAGACACACAGCGCCAGTGCACGCGCGTGCACACACACAGCCAGTGTGCGTGCGCACACACACACAGCCAATGCATGTGCAGACACACACATACATAGCCAATGCACACGCACACACAGCCAATGTGCATACACATACACACACACACAGCCAATGTGCATGCGTGTACACGCATGCACACATGGATAGCCAATGTGCACGCTCACTCACACACACACACAGCCAGTGCGCATGCACACACACACACACACAGCCAGTATGCTCACACACATACACACACAGCCAATACATACCGCCAGTGTGCACCCTCACAGACACATACACACACATACGCAGAGCCAATACACACACACACAGTGCACTCACTCTCTCACACACACACATATACATACAGCCAATGCGTGCACACACAACCAATACACACAGCCAGTGCGGGCCCTCACACAGACCCAAACACACAACCGATGCATGCACCACACAGAGCCCCTCCCCACAGCCAGTGCACGCACACATTCACACACAGCCAATGCACACATATACACATGCTCACACACACACACAGAGCCAAGACACACACCGAATTTCTCTCTGACACTCGTCCATTCACACTCACAACCCCTCCACTGCCCCTCTCCCCTTTTCCAACTCTCCAACCCCCCTTTTATCTCCCTGCCAGTCTCTGGCTCTCCCCCCGCCGCCCTGGCCCAGCTAGCCGACTCTTTTGTCTTTCTGCCTGATTGCTCCCTTTCACAGGGAATAAAGTGAAAAAGGAAAAAAAAAAAAAAAAGTTGTTCAGAAACTCCAGCGTCCAACCAGGCCTTCCCCCAGTGCGCCGGGGCAGGTGGGAGGGAGACAGACAATGAAAGGCCCCAGCCGCTCACCGAGAGAGCCCCTAGGACAAGGGCTCAGCAGGAACCAGCCCTGGCATTGATGGGAAGGTCACACACTGGGGGGGAGCACAGCCTCAGCAATCCCAGGGGAATCCCTTGTTGGGGTGGGTGAGAGTATTGGGGGAGATAATAAATGAAAACCGTGTCAGGAGGGAGTGGGGGGCATGGTATGAGATTTGGGGCTGGGAGCTGATTGGTTTCTTCTGCCCTTGTACCAGTAGGGGATATGGAAAGGGACTGAGTATGTCTGTGTCGCAGGAGGAGGAGGAGTGGGGAGGTTTGGGGATTCCCGGGGGCACACAGGCAGGAAGGGATTTTCCCAGCTTTATACTGGAAGTCAGTGAGCGAGAACCCAGGAGTCCTAGCTTGCAGGCCTCTATTCTGGCTGCCCAGCCTCATTACTCAGCTGCTATCTACTCTCTGTGTCTGCTATTGAGGGTTTGGCTAAGGAAGGGAGGAGTGCATGGGTGTTAACCGCTGTCTGGGAATCTGGTCTGATGTGCAGATAATACAGAAACCTGGGAATTGCCAGACTGGTTCAGAGCAGGGGCCCATCTAACTTGGTATCCCGTCTCCCAAGGTGGCCAGCTCCAGCTGCTTCCAAGGAAGGTGCAAGGAACCCCACAGAAGACTAGTTATGGAATTCCCTGTCCCCTATGGGGTGTTCCCTCCTGACCACATTAGTTAGAGCTTGACTCATGGTCTGAAGCATGAGGGTTCCTATCCCTTGTTTAATTTCTAATATTTATTCTTCTAACTCTGCGTGTTCACACTATAAATGTCTGGTCCTTTCAGTATCAGAGCAGCAGAGAATCCTGTGGCACCTTATAGACTAACAAGACGTTTTGGAGCATGAGTTTTCGTGGGTGAATACCCACCTCGTCAGATGCATGTAGTGGAAATTTCCAGGGGTAGGTATATATATGCTAGCAAGCAAGCTAGAGATAACGAGGTTAGTTCAGTCAGGGAGGATGAGGCCCTGTTCTAGCAGCTGAGGTGTGAAAACCAAGAGAGGAGAAACTGGTTCTGTAGTTGGCAAGCCATTCACAGTCTTTGTTCAATCCTGAGCTGATGGTGTCAAATTTGCAGATGAACTGAAGCTCAGCAGTTTCTCTTTGAAGTCTGGTCCTGAAGTTTTTTTGCTGCAGGATGGCCACCTTAAGGTCTGCTATAGTGTGGCCAGGGAGGTTGAGGTGCTCTCCTACAGGTTTTTGTATATTGCCATTCCTGATATCTGATTTGTGTCCATTTATCCTTTTCCGTAGTGACTGTCCAGTTTGGCCGATGTACATAGCAGAGGGGCATTGCTGGCATATGATGGCGTATATTACATTGGTGGACGTGCAGGTGAATGAACCAGTGATGGTATGGCTGATCTGGTTAGGTCCTGTGATGGTGTCGCTGGTGTAGATATGTGGGCAGAGTTGGCATCGAGGTTTGTTGCATGGATTGGTTCCTGAGCTAGAGTTACTATGGTACGGTGTGCAGTTGCTGGTGAGAATACGTTTCAGGTTGGCAGGTTGTCTGTGGGCAAGGATTGGCCTGCCACCCAAGGCCTGTGAAAGTGTGGGATCATTGTCCAGGATGGGTTGTAGATCCCTGATGATGCGTTGGAGGGGTTTTAGCTGGGGGCTGTATGTGATGGCCAGTGGAGTCCTGTTGGTTTCTTTCTTCGGTTTGTCTTGCAAGTAGGAGGCTTCTGGGTACACGTCTGGCTCTGTTGATCTTTTTCCTTATTTCTTCGTGCGGGTATTGTAGTTTGAGAATGCTTGGTGGAGATTTTGTAGGTGTTGGTCCTTTCAGGAGTCATGTTATGCTCTTGGCCTCAGCGATAAACTGTGGAACTCATTGCCACAGGGTAACTATACACTGTGTGAAAAAGCATTTAATCCACTTTGAATCCGCAGCCTTTCAATTTCACTCCCTGTTCCCTGGATCTAATGCTGTGAGCAGATGTTCCAGCACCAGACCCTCACCCCTCAATCCCATCCGTTACTGTGTAGGCTTGGGACAGGAAGTCAGTTCGGCTTTGACTCCAAAGGAACAGTGCTCAAACTTTGCCTTGATCCAGACATTCCTTCGAGTCTCACAAAAAATGAGCCTTGCCCCAAAATGTGCTTTGCCTAAAAAGCAAAAGCGGTGAAATAGCAAAGGAGAGAGGCTCTCCTTGCAAGATCTGCAAAGTGTCTGAAGTCGAAAGCTCCGGAGAGAGATTGCTGGCCTCCAGTTCCCATCCCTTCAGAGTTCGTCCCGACCAAAGGGGTTCTGAGAAGCTTGGTGTTGGTCAGCTCAGCACCTGGATGCTTATTCCATAACAAACTGACCCTTGAAACCTTTGGTGCTTCTCATCTTAATGATGAAGTTGCAATGAACTGGCTAGTGTGTGTGCGTGGGTACCTGCGCACCCGTGCATCACTGATCCCTGCTCCTCAAGGTGTGTGCATCTGTCTGTCTATCGCCATATGTATATATCTGAGCCTTGATTGGGGTTCCTACATGCTACCATAATAATAATAACCACTACGTATACACGCACCACCATCCTGTAGTGGATGGAATCAGATCTGCTCAACTGTGTGTCATAAGCCCCACACTGCTGACACCTCAGAGGGATTCTCCTTTAGCTTAGGTGCCAGGTCCTTGGCCTTTTGGATCTGAACTCCTTCCTTGCTGCTGCTGTGAAGCACCAGACATTGTAGCAACAGCTGTGCAGTCCTCAGCAGCCA
Organism: Chelonoidis abingdonii; assembly: GCF_003597395.2. Taxonomy (NCBI): domain Eukaryota; kingdom Metazoa; phylum Chordata; order Testudines; family Testudinidae; genus Chelonoidis; species Chelonoidis abingdonii. The sequence continues at coordinate 46,731,934 of NC_133779.1, forward strand.
GGAATCCGTTACAGTGCCCGTGTGTGAAATGCTGAGGATGATGCAGTCTGTTAGCAAATCCACCTCTCTCTGCTGCACCAGGGATGCTGCGATCAGCCCCAGACACCTCATTATCAGTGAGCTGCAGCGAGACAGGGGAGTTCAGAGATGAGCAGCCCAACTAGCTCGGGGATTAATTTGAGCGGGGAGATTAAACGAGCTCAATATGCAGAGGCGGGCTGCAAGTGACAAGCGCAGGGGCGAAAGCAATGGCAAGGAGCAGCACGTTGGCACCTTTGGCCCCAACTGGCAGCTCGAGATGCCTGCTGCTGTTGGCCCAAAGTCCCCAGGAGGGGCAGAGACTCTATGGGGCAGGAAGAGGGGGTGGCAGGTAGAACTAGCAGGAAGTGGGCTGGAAGGAACAAGTGGTCGAAGCCCGAATTCTCCGCCATGCACTGGGGCTGCCCCAGCAGAGCAAAGTGGTGTTAGAGTGGCTGGAAATGACTCCCTTGCAGGCAGCCCAGAAGGGGCTAAGAGCTGAGCCAGAAGGGTCAGAGCCTTTCCTTTGCCTGGGCTTCCCTTGTGCTGGAAGGAGCCGAACTCCAAAGGCTGGAAGCCGCAGACCCAGAATGGCAGACAGCAGGGGACGCTGGAGCAGGAAAACCCCTGCAATGCCGTTCCCTGGCTTTCTGGTGGTGAGTCCCCCACCCATTACGCCCCCTCTGTGCAAAGAGGTCCCCTGGCCAGTGGGGAGTTGATGGAAGGGTCTGCACCCTCCCAGCCCCCTCATGTAGGGGGCATGGCTAAAGTGCATTGTACAGCAGCTATTATCTGCTTCCCCAGCGCCCATGGGATGGGGGTGGAGTAGAGCCTAAGTTAGATCAGCCTGGAGGTGACTCTAACTTACACCATGGCCCAGAATAAGTTGGATGCCAATGGGTCTTGAAGCCATCTCCATTCCTGCCCCAGTGACTCACTGTGCGGCCTTATGCAACTTACCTCTCTCTGCCTCAGTTTCCCCATCACCCCAGTTTGTGGGGGTGGGGAGGAGGGGCAGTTATGTGAATTAATTAGTCAATGCTTACGGAGCTTGACCCTCCCTTCCCCCGGGTGCCAACCGTTTGCCACCGATAGATGGAGAATGAGCTTAAGGAACCTACCGGAGGGAGCTCACGCCCAGGCTCGACTGCCGAGAGAATTAACTGTCCCTGAAGCAAAACAAATTGAGGCATTTCAGGGGTTTTGAGAGTTCAGGATTGAACTGCCCAAGTGGGGCATGGAAGAGGGGCTGGGAATCAGGGTGGCGCTGTGTGTGGGGGCACATCTCCCACCCCACAGCCCAGCACTCTGTTCATTCCTTTCTTTTCTGTCTCTGGTTTTACTTTCCTCTTTTCATTTTTTCTATCATTTTTTTCTTTCCTTCCTTCCATGTTTCTTTCCCTTCTTTCTTTCTCTCCATCTCTCTTTTCTTTTCCATCTCTCTCTTTGCACAGCCCCAGCGCCCTCACTCCAGCCCAGCTCCCCTCGGCCACCTGCTGCCCCAGCTCAGAGGGGTCTGGTTCAAGCCAGCCCCTGCCCTGCACTCTGGGCTGCGCACACATTCCATGTGCCTAGCGCCGTGGGGCACAGAAGCCCAGGCTTTGAGCTAAGCCTGGCACGTTCCACCCTGGCAGCTCCCCCAGACGATGCCACTGCCGGCTATTTTTGGACACGTTTTCTCTTCTCCTTTTGTCCGTTTGCCCCATTTTGCCTGGTTACGACCAGCTGTCTTTCCTGCAAAATCAGCCCTGGAAACCGGCACCTTCGGAGCTGGCTGGGGTGCAACGTCCATCAGCCAAGAGAGAGATGAAATCTGCTGCGGTGCAGAGAACTCCAAACACTCAGGAAGCCCAGCCCGCAGCGCTCCAGGGCACCAGCAAAATGCCAGGCCTGTCAACACAGAGCCCAGCCATTCACCCAAAGTCATGTAGTGAGTCCACACGAGAACCCAGGAGTCCTGATTCCCAGTCCCCTGGGTCATCCTCCTTCCCAGTGTCAGGAGTGGAACCAAGGAGATCTGGTTCCCAGCCCTGGCCTCCACCACCGCTAGACCACACTGCTTGTCCTGCTTCCTGGTCCCTCCTCTAACCACTAGACCATATTCCCCGGCCAGGGTCCTGCACAGATCCCAGGAGTCCTGACTGCCCATCCTGCTCTAACCCGTTAGACGACACTCCTTTCCCAGAGCCAGGAAGAGAAGCCAGGTGTCCTGATTCCCAGGCCCCTCCTCTGCCCACTTGATCTCTCTCTCTGCTGCCAGGGGCTGTCGCAGGCCTCAGCAGTCCTGTCAACCCCTTGGCAAGGGTGCGAGCTGAAAGTTCTCCCAGGCCGTGCGCATGTGCCCGTGGGCTTGTAGGGTCCCTCATGATCCTGTGCTGTTCTGTTTGCTGCCAAAGGGCTGTTCAGATGTGCCAGGCTGTCCACACTGACTTGTTACCATAGGGGTCTCTGATTGGTGCTAGGGTTGCTTGTGGGGTCACTTGTGGGCTTTGGGTTGTTATTATGGGGTTGCTTCTGGGTGGTTATTGTAGGGTCACTGTCAGGCACTCTGCTGGCATCGTTTAGTTGTTAGGGGCATTTTTTTGTCCTGAATCAAAGTGACTTTGCAAACTCTTGACCTTTGTAATCACTCCCATTGCTGGTGCGTGGCAAACGTTGCCTTCTCAGTACATCCCAGCGGCCAGCCTCCCTTCGAATACCTCTCCCGCGGCCTGCTCTCTAGCAGAGGCCTCCGTAGTGACGCCAACTTGTACGCGTGACGTTGCAGTGCATTCTGGGAGCTTGTCCGCCGGTCTCATCTCTCCTACGGCGTTCTTGAGTGTCGCTTATTTGCCGGGCCGCAATACAGCAATTCATTTATTTCATTTCATTTTTCTCCCCGACCCTGGTTTATATTTTATTGGCATCTTTGCGGCATTGAGTGTAATGTAATTGCGGGGGGAACTGATATGTTCTCCGAGTCTGGAGTTCCCTCGTTTTTATATATAATTATTATTAGATGGGGAATATTTAAGACGCTTCAGAAACGAAAAATAGACCCCAATTCCATCGTGTCATTTTGCTTTGTATTTATGCCTCTTCCGACCGGATTTTAATTGAAAATTGTTTTATATGTTCCCTGTGTAGCACATTTTTGCTTGGCACCTAATTATGACTCCCTTTATCTGCATGCAAGCTGGGTTCTCAGCTCCGGGTATCAGCGCATCGCTAAAGACAGCGACTTGAATGGAAAATTTCGGAACTGATTGCGAAGATGAATGTGGCAACGGTTTGACGGATGCCTCTTCTCCAGCAACCTCTTTAAATCCAACTTCCCCTGTAACTGGCAGATGATCAGATAAATAGTCAGTGTTAGAGGCTGAATTCTATTTGGCAGCGCTTTGAAGACTATTATGAATCTGTTATGAGGGCCCGGCCAGTCCAAATAGCGATCGGTTGGGAGCGCTGGATGGTTCAAGCGAGGACCCATGTGAAAGGAAAACAAATGTGTGAACCTTGCAGACCTTCCCTGGGTTGGGAGTTTGAGAAGTAGACACAATTAAAGCTCTTTGCATATCTGTGAAATTTGCAAAGGACAAACAGTTCGTTATTCTTCATTGATTTGCATGTTGGCACCTGCTCCCTCGCTTTGAAGACTGGCGAGTGCAGAGAGATCATTTCATTTTCACCTGCCACTGAAATGCAGCCAGCTCTGGGGTGGAGCACTGAGGCTGTTCAACAGAGCACAGAAATACGCTGCCCAGGGATAAGTTACTCAGCACCAAGATGCCGCCACCTCTGGGGAGGGACATAGCAACTGTTTAACAGGGCACAGCAATGCCACACAGTGGTTTAGGTCAGGCAGTGAAGAAAAAATCTTCTGCCCAGTTGGACATGCAGAGGGAATTCAGTGGAGAGGAGTGGAATTAATTCCCTGCCTGATCCCTGGTCAGCTGGCCAGAGCTTGTGTGAAAACGGTTACAGGAACTTTAGTGACTGCAAGAATTCACATCTGGTTTGCTGTCCTGTCTCACAGGCAGCACCTCCTACAGCGCAGTGCCAGCTAACCCGGCACTGGGGCATCATGGGCAATACCCTCTCATAGGGGAGAGTGCCCCCCACTGAGCTTCCCCCACACCCTGTGCCCTGCAGCACAGTTCCCCCTAGTGCTATGCTGGGGCCTGCACACTTGCTAGTCTATAACTCAGCCCCTGGGCTTAGTGCCAGAGATCATGTCTCTTGGTAGGTGTGTTTGAGGTGGTGTGGTCCAGAGGTTTGCGAGTCAGGACTCCCGAGTTCCTTCCTTGGCTTTGCTACTGACTTGCTGTGCAGCCTCATAGAAGTCACCCCTTTTCCGTGCCTCAGTTTCCCCATCTATAAAATGGGGCGATTGCATTAGCCAACTCCTAATGAGCTGCTTTGTTGCATAATTTCCTGTGAGCGGTCATGGCTTTGTAAGGCTCAGTTCTGCCTAATCCTATTAGCATCTGCTGTTTGTTAGGGAGAGGCAGCGTTGTCCAGTGGCTAGTACACTGCAGTGGGATCCAGGTTCTGTTCCTGGCATCAACCTGCTGGGTGACCTTGAGCAAATCTTTTCCCCTTTGTGTGTCTCAGTTTCCCCTCCCACCTTCTGTCCCTTCAGGGCAGGGACTCGTTCACTGTCTGTGTACAGCTCCTAGCACTGCCAGGCCTAGATCTAGCTGCCGCTGTAATAAATAATAATGCCTCTAAATAGAAGGCTAACTAGAGACAGTAATAAGCCTGCTGCATTTCTCCAGCCCACTTTAAAAGCATATATAATGTATGGAGCGGTAGTTCCATGTTCTCTTTTTCCAGTTGAACACACACCCATTGTTGTTTCATCGCCTGACATAATAACTCACATGAAGTTATTAAGAGTTTCACGGTATTATTCAGAACCTGCAATTCCCTGAGCGCCCAACACTTCCAGGGAGCACAGCTGCTGTTGGAAGCAGCTTTCAGTCCCGAGGAACGGTGGGAGAGTCAGAGACTGAAGAGAAGGTGAGATTTAGTGGGGTAGGGGTCTCTTCACTTCTGGTCCCAACCTGTTGTGCAGTGTGTCTGTTAGACAGCTCCTGCGTTCCACCCCAGAGGTGGCTGCATTTCAGTGCTGGGCGAGTGATGCTGATGCTGTTGTTCACTAACTTCCACGTTCCATGCCGGAAGTGACTGCATTTTCGGGCTGGAGGGATGGGTGGATATCATGTAGTCTGTGAGTCTACCGGGACTGACAAACAGAAGAGCGGATAGATAGTTGGCAAAGCATTCTGGGAGCTTTCAGGGGGAGCCTGGAGGAGGACTAGTGTGCCTATGGCACAGCATTTCCCTTGGTAGCCAAAATCAGAAGAGATAAAAGGAGGCTATTTGGAACCTCTGAGCTAGCTCCTCTCTGTCTGTCCAGTGCTCCTGAGCTGTTCGTCTGTCCCTGGCTGGCAGCCCCCCGGAGGGGGGAACACGGGTAGAGGCGCTGTATCCTGGCGCACGTCAGCGTGTCTCTGGGATAGGTCAAAGCGTCGCTCCCCCGCCAGCTCTGCTCTTCAGAGAAACAGCCCTCGCGTCGGCACTGGCTCCGGCACATCACGCCACCATGCTGCCCGGGCTTGTGCTGATGGCATTGACCCAGGAAACCTGGCTCGTCAGGTGCTGGGAAGGAGAGCAGCTGGCAGGCTCAGCCATAGGCAGCGGGCGGGGAGCTCAGGTGCGGATCCAAGTGTCAGGGACGTTCAGTTCTGGACCCTGGGGCTTGCTAGCTGTAGAGATTGGCTATTTTGTGTATCACGGTAGTGCCTGAAGGTCCCAGCTGAGATCAGGACCCCATTACTCCCAGGCGCTGTCCTGGCCCACAGTGAGAAACAGGCCCTCCCCCAAATCACTCCTAGCCTGCATAGACAAGGCAGGGTCATAATTCAGGGAAACTGAGGCACAGAGCAATGATGTGAATTGCCCAGTGCGTCGCTTGCAGTCTGTGGCAGAGCTGGGCCTATGAAGCGGGTCTCCTGAGTGCCAGCCCAGGGTCTTAATCACAAGATGAAGGGCTGGCTATGAAATTTGGAGTCAGATCTGAGTCTCCTTGGCATCTGAGACTGTAGGCAAGATCCATGCAACTGGTTTAAGCTAAACCTCAATAAGGCACCAGAATAAGGAAGTCCACATGGGAGTTGAAACTGGCTTAATTAAACCGATGTAAGTTTGTGTGTAGATTGGGTATAATACAGCTCACCACTAGGAGGTGCTGTCTGATATTCAGGCAGCTGCATCACAGAGGGATCGTTATAACCAGCCAGGCCATGACCTCAGCATGAATGAGAGCAGCATCTCCCCCATGGCCAGTAAAAATGCACTGAGAGTCCACTAGGGCCTGCACGTGGACAAAACCAAGATCCTCATACTTTGCAATCTCAGGCCCTGCCACCAGAGTCAAAGGAGGACCCCCATTAGGTTTTTAGCACTATAGGGCTTATGACACATGGTTGTGCAATACTATTGGGTCCAGTAGAGAGCCGTGCGTTCTCATAGACTAACCAACTCATTAAAAAAGTAATGGGGCTAAATATTATACTCAGCCTCGCTGGCTTCCTGTGTTGTGGCATTTGCTTCCACCAGTAACCAGGGCTCAGGTGAAATCAGCCTGTTAATAATAATTATTTGTAGTGGGCTGTCTCTAGGAGCCCCTGTCCTGGACCAGGTGCACCACAAACAGGACAGAAAGCCTTGTCCTTCCCTAGCTTCATTGAAATCAATTGTTACACTGCTTTGTGGTGAGAATTTCTCTTGCAGTGTTTTTGTTCAGCATAAAGGAGCAGGCAGGTCAGGTCTGGTTGGCCCCTCATGTATGCAGACTTCTATTCCTCACCCTCACCCTGACCCCAGCCACCCCCAATGTAACATCACTGCAGTTACACGCCGGATAAAATGTAGTCCCTCATTTCTGGCTCCCTGACCACAGCTGAAATGGTGTCAACTCTCTCTTGCCCACACTGGAGTCACACCTATTTTATACTGGTTTGGAATCTGGCCGCTGGTGCCATTGGTCCTGGTGCCCTGCACCAGTCCAGAGCAAGCGGGAGACTCCACCGGATTGAAACAAGAGTGATGGGCGTTCACTGTGTCATGGCATAAATGAATGCACGAGGGGCCTGATCCTTATTCACACGAAGGTCCTTTTGCAAGGGTAAGGGGATATAAATCCAGCTAGGCCGGCTGTAAGGCCCTTTGCACAGCCAAAGTGGAGTAAAGGATGTGATGGGGTCAATGAAACTCAGGTCCAAGGCGCAGTAGTGTAGGTGTCTCCTCTGTTTCAGTCCATTTGCCCATCCCCGTCCACGCATGCTTCCCCCCACCTCCTTCTCTGCCCCTCCACCCACCCAGTTGATCAGAAAATGAAACTGATTGAGGCTGACATCCAGTGAAGGTGTTTTCCGCTCGTTTGGATGCAAAACGCCCCGTCTCTGTGGCCAGGAGATAATCGAGGTGGAATATTTGATCGACCGGGAAGTGAGGTGCTAAATTTGTTGTGAGATTGGTGTCACAAGCAATCATGGCGCCTCTCTCCTGGCGGGTATGGACAGTTAAATGAGAAATCATTAGGTTATTTCAGAGCCCGAGAGGGAGGGAGGGAGATTGGATGGGAAGTGGGGGCAGAGGGACTGGAGAGGAGATGGAAGATAGCGAGGGGGAGCGAGGGAATGAAAGAAATCAGGAGCAAAAGCCGATTGAGTCCCATTAACCGTTGGCAGCTTCAAGGGGCCTTAAAGCCAATGTCAATTACAGTGCAAAGCGGGCTCCTTGCAAACAGAACCAGGCCCCACTGGGGTCGGAGGACGTAAGTGGCCATGTTAAATTCTGCCCATCTGAGCTCTGCCAGCTCCCAGGCATTCAGAAACCAGGAGGCAGGCCCCACACGAACCGTGAGATTGGTTTAAGGAACCGTGAGGGTTTTTTTTAACCCGCCGTTGTGTGTTTTGTATTTTTTTCTACCTTCTAGATGTTGAGCCTTTCTGGGGAGGGAGGGGGGCTGTCTGTCCAGCTTTTCTCTGCAACCAGGAGGGGCTAGAGACTTGAGGGGGGTTAACATGAAAGTGGAGAATCTCACCGATTCATGTGACTCCAGGAGCTGAGGGCTTGAAGTGAAACATCAAGCTGGGGAGGCTTGCGATGCGATGTGGTCACAGGAGGTGGCAGGGCTGCCGTCACGTAGGCTTATTTATTGTTTGTATCGTAGCATCTAGCCCCAGTCATGGACCAGCGCCTCGAGGTGCTAGGTGCTTGGTGGACTGATCATAACAGCTTCCAATCTAACTAATGCCAAGAAAGCGAAGGATTTCTCTCTCGGGGTCGCTCCATTTCCAGCTGTGGAGAGATCCTGACTTTTCCATCCCAGTGCAAAGACAGGGACACTGAAATGTTTGACTAGCTGAAAGCATTTCAACTGTGGCCAGAAGGACAAAAGCCAGGCAAGACCAGAATCCCGGATGGCCTGTCTCACGTCACCTTTCCCCCTGATGCCATTGATTATTTAATCGTAATACCTGTCCTGCCGCCCCTTTAACGTTCACTGCCCTTGCTGGAGCCACAATTCCCACAGTTTTGGGTTCACTCTGCTTCCCTGCCCCCAACCCCTCCACTTTCACTGTCACTGGGAAAATCAAGCCGGCCCCAAGGGCTCTCAGAATATATAAATAATGTAGAATTTCAAACAGGCAGAAATTATTTTGGGAGGGGGGCAGAGGGGAGGAACCAAATGGCTTTATTTGGAAGCAGCTGTAGTTAGTGGGGGGGTTAACCCCATCTGAGTCTGAGCCCAGAATTCCAGATGGACTTGTTACAGTGTAACAAATTGGCTTGGCCTGTGTTTCTGTCAATTTGTGTTGTTGCTGCCCTCTGCTGGACGGACTTGGACCTGCACAAGTGTGTGTCATAGACCCTAGAGTGCCACAAACAAAAGGAGACTGAGTTGGCTCATTTGTATGTGAGAGAGACCACTGCCATCTGCTGGACTCAAAGCTGCACACCTGTGTCATAAGCCCTATACTGCTAGATGCTGATGCTGATTCTCCTTTAGCCCAGGTAGGAGTGGCCTGGGTTTTTGAAGCAGGAGAATTCTTAGTTCTGCTGGGTTTCTCTGCTGTGAAATTGCGAGTGGCTTTGGAGTGCGGCACAGGGATGGCGACGAGATCCTAGGTAGCCACAGACTTGTTACAGTCTGTTTTCCATCACTGACCCAAAAAGAGAAGAAGGCAGAGAGGCTGGGCCGTGTGAGCAAGGGTGGCAGGGGAGAAGGCTCTCATGCCCGTAGCAGCACAACTGCGTGATGGTGCTGTTATCTGCAAACCCAGAGCCAGACCCCCAGCTGCTGCAAAGCAGTGACGTCAAACAAGCCAGATGAGCAATCTGGGGATCTGGCCCCGTTGGTTTCCACTGGCAGTGTCCTCACTAAGCCACCCCTCCCTGCTGGGTGATTTAGCCCCGGCAGAGAGCGGCTGAGGCCTCGGGGGCCGCCGCAGTGGATGACTCAAGTTGAAGTCGGCAGAAGCATCGCCAGTGGGTTCAGTGCAAGGGCAGGGGAGATGCTGGGGTCCCCAATTGTCGGTGTCATGGACATGTTCACTGGAGAATAGATATTCCCCCTCCCCCCCAGCCGTCTCCCTCTCATTTGTTTTTATAATTTTGCCTTTTAAAAAATGAAAACAACTGGAGCATCCTTCCCCTTGAGAGCTTTTCTATCTCTGACTTAAATACCAAAAACCAGCCACCCGCCATGTACTAAACAACCCCCCAACTAGTGAAAAACCAAGGGCAAAACTCCTCTTGCTGATTCGGAGCTCTGCTCAGTTATTACATGTATTACGGTAACTGGAGGTCCCAGCTGAGATCAGGGGGCCCTATGGGGCCGGGGGCTGCACAGACCCAGAGTGAGACAGGCCCTGCCCCAGAGAGCTCATACTCTGAATGGGTGAGACGATAGGAAGGTCTGTTAATCCCATTTTACAGATGGGGGAATTGAGGCACAGGGTGGTGAAATGACTTGCCAAAGCTTACCCAAAATTCCACTGGTAGAGCTGGGCAGAGAATCCAGGTCTCCTGAAGCTCCACAAGTGCTCTGACCACTAGCCACCAATGCCTGATTAAGGGGGCTTCAGGGAGAAGGAGTGTGGGGGGGTGTTCTATGTGTCAAACGGCTCCAGTTCTGAAATGCCTGGCTTAAAATGACACCAGCCCCCAGCGGTAGCCACAGTAGCTCCCTCAGGATGGGCCAGCCAGGTAAGCAGCCTGGGGTGGCCATTCCCCACTTCCCGCATCCTACTGCAGACCGTCGGAGGGGCATGACAGAACATTTAACCCCTCTTCCCAGGGAGGAGCTGGGGACAGCTGGAGAAGCAGCCCAGGAACCCTTCCTGCACGTGACAGGCCCCCCGCTCTCTGCTCAGGCAGCCAGGCCCTGGGCTAATCCCCCATCCATATCTTCCATTGCCAAGGGATTTGTCTCCTTTCCTTTGGCCTGAGTGCGCAAGTCCTTAAAAAGGGGCTGGGCATTACTCCCCCTCCCTGTGGCCTGCCCTCCCCCCCGCCAGTCCATCCTGGACAGACAGATGCCTGCACTAACAGCCTGACTCCGCAGGGGGTGCTTGCTGGGCCCCTTCCCCAGCCTGCCTGGCTAATGTTCTCCTTGTGGGGAAATACCCGTGTGGGGCAGCAGGAAAACAGATGGAGTTTTGGGATTTGTGTGCATTGAGCCCTGTGAGATTCTTATCATCTTGATCCAAAAGCACGTTCCCTGCTCCTTGTTCTCGCTCTCCATGCATGGGACATTCCCAGGTCCTGTTCTTCCCCTCCCGCCCCTCCCACCCGTCTGGGATGGAGCAAAATTGACTTGCTGCTGCGATGTTCCCGATGCCCCAGATGCGCCCGGCGCTTGTCGCACCTGTTATTGTGCCGCATGCTGCTGCTGGGACAGGTGAGAACCAGTTCTCTTCCGGGGCGCAATCTCCAGCGTTACCGGGAGATATTGCATCCCCTTGTCGGTCTGTGTTTGCCTCACGCTCCCTTTGTAGTTTGCTCTGCTTCTCGTACGGGTTTGGATTCTGGTACGTGGAAGACAGACGCTTTTTTGGGACTGGGGGAGGTTGAATTGAAGTGGTGATTTTTTTTTCTCTTTTTCTGCACGAGCAGAAATATGTAAGAGCGTGTGTGAGCTTTGAGAGATGGGTTAGATTCATATACGGTACACTGCCTAGTCACGGATACCTTCTGCCAGATGGAATCAGAAATACGCAGCTGTGTCATAGTCCCCGTACTGCTAACAGCTTGTGGCAATTTTCCATTGGCTCTAGTGTTTTTTAGAACACGAGGAGCTGAGTTCTGTCCCTGTAGTCGCTGTGATGTTCCTAGTAGCCACAAAGTGACAACCGTGGAAAATATTTTGGCCACATATTTGTTATAATCTGGCATTCCCATAGCACCTTTTCTCCCAGTGCTTCACTGTGCATTTCAAACATTGACAAATTAAGGCTCAGAACGGTTCTTTCCTTTGGGAAACGTCAGATGATGTATTCCTGGCATACGTTGATGATGAAATACTTTCTATTCCAACAGTAACTAAGGAGGAGGTTAAACAACAGCTACTATAGTTAGACATTTTGAAATCAGCAGGTCCCAATAACGTGCATTCAAGAGTTTAAAAGAATTGGCCGAGGATTCTTGGCCCACTGGGGACGTTCCAGTGGACTGGGAGAAAACTAATGTGCCAATATTGAAAAAGGGTAAATGGAATGACCTGGGTAATTATAGGCCTGTCTGCCTGAAATAGATCCTAGTCAAAATAATGGAATGGCTGATAAGAGACTGAATTAATAAAGAATTAAAGGAGGGTAATGTAATTAAAGTCAGTCAACATGGCTTTATGGAAAATGGAGCTTGTCAAACTAACATATTGTCTTTGTTTGAAGAGTTTGAAAGTTTGGTTGCTAAAGGTAATAATGTTGATGAAATACACTTCGCTTCTGTAAGGCACTTGACTTGATAGCACGTGATGTTTTGATTCAGAAACTAGAATGATACAAAATCACCCCTTAAATGGATTTGAAACCAATTAAAGGATAAGTCTCAAAATGTCCCTATAGAGGGGGGATTCTCATCAGGAGGGGGTGTTTCTGGGAGGATCCGTTCTTGGCCCTACACTGGTTAACAATTCTATCAATGACCTGGAGGAAAACATGAAATCCTGGCTGATGGAGTTTACAGGAGACACAAGTTGGGGCAGTGGTAAAGAATGATGACTACAGAGTGTTTCCCTTTCTTTGCCCCTCTCTCTGCCACAGTGACTGGTTAAGTATTTACCTGCAGTGGAATAGCCATTGGGCCAGTGGACGGTGAATGAATTTATAATCCGGGCATTAGGGTGCCCACCTGCCAGGCAGCAGAAGCAGAAACTTAGTTGCTCAGGGAAATTTTACCCTGAAAGTTGAGGTGCCTACATGGTCAGCAGGGATTTTGTGGGTTGCAGCAGAGCCAAAATTGGGAGGCACCTGAACCCTGGTTTTAGCACGAAGGAGCCAAGGCCCAGAAGGATGAAGTGACCCTCCCCAGGTCTCGCGGTTGGTGAAAGATCTGGGAATAGAACCCAGGAGTCCTGATTCTGAGTCATGTGCATTAACCAAAAGATCATCCGCCTTAAACCTGGAAAACCTGCCCCCCAACACCCATCTTTCCTGCCAATTTTAGTGCATGAGACCCACTAAGATTTGACCTCCCCACGGATTTGGTTTTGCAAACCCTGCCGCCTCCTGTATCTGCCAGGGCTTATGTTGATCCCCCCAAAGTAATGGGTCTGTCGTTGGCTGAGGAGGAAATCTCCTGAGCTCAGAGCTAAATTTTGAGGGCTCTGTGGGTCTTAAGGTCTAAGCTGTGCTCTGAGCCACACTGCTATAATCCAGAGTCCCTGGCCCTGATCTCCACTTGCAATGCACCAGTGCAAAGGGACCTTCGTGGACCTGACAGATGCAGGTTGCTCTTCCCCCTGTGGGGCCTGAGGAAGGCCAGGAGAGTTGCTGTCCTGCTCTTCACCTCCTAAGCTGGGAGCAGGATGAGTGCAGGACGCTTGCACCCGGCCGGGGAGATTTGCAGAGAGGGCATTTGCACCCTCACTCCTGGTTCTAAGTGCTGTCTGCTTAGTGTCCTTGAGAATCAGGCCACAGAGACCCCCGGTTCTGCTCTGGCTCCAGACCCACCCTTGCAGCTTGGAGCAGGAGCAACAGTCCCAGCTTCCTGTCCCCAAGCCCCAGCCCAGGGGCAGGTTTGAAAGCACTTTGGCAGGAGGGTGTTTATCCGCTGAATCCTCTGTATTTCCCCTCCCACCTCTGTTCTATAAGGCCCTGCCCTTTGGGTGGGATGGGCAGCCACTGGGCCCGGCCTCTGGCCCTGGAGGTTTAAAGGCAGGAGAGCTAGAAGACCCAGAGTAGCAACCTCTTTGTGGCTCCACCGCTTGAGGGGGACAAAGAGCCATTTGTATCCCGCTAGTCCCGGCTGCGGCTAATTATCAGGTCCAAAAAGCAAGAGCCAGGTTCCTTGTAACAACCCCCGCTGGCCAAACTCTCCCATGTGGTTCCTGCGTTCTGCCCAGCGCTGCCAAGCTGTCGCTGAGGCCTGTCTCTTTGCATCTGCCCTTCGTGAGCGTTGGACGCTTCTGCCGTTGGAAATGTCTGTGCTCAGTCGAAAGGCCCGAACTGCCGCTCCGAAAATAGCCCCTGATCTAATTGGGGTGTGTGTGTGTGTGGAATAAAGGGAAGTGCCACGTCCGATCGCGTCTCTGTACCGTCAACTCCAGCAGCCCGGCTCCTACCAAAGTCCACTGGCGCTCTGCTTAGCGTGATAGCCTGCCTTGTGCCAGAGAAACGCAGGCCAAAAGCTGGTCTCGCTGGGCAACCCATCTCCTGCTGTGGCAGAGCCAACCACTGGTCCCTGCCACCCTGGATCAGGGCAGTGGGCCCAGCTGGTTGGGTGTCCAGCCATCCCTCATCAAACTTTGGTCCATCTTGTCCTTTATCCCCGGGGGGAGAATCAAATCTTTCCCTTGTGCTCACCCTGACCCTGGTTAGCCGGCGAGATCACAGCCCGAGGTAGGCAGGGAGACAGCGCACAGGGTAGAGAACTGAATTTGGACCAGGAGACCTGGCTTCTATTCCTGGATCTGCTGCGTGGCCGTGGGCAAATCCCCTCTCCCCTTGGGGCCTCAGTTTCTCCTTTGCCAAGGGAGATCTTGGGCTCTTTGGGGCAGGGGCTGTTTGTCATGCGCCCAGCACAATGGGGCGTAGATCTCGCCGGTGACTTTGGTAAGGTTTGTGCAGTCGCTGCCGGCCCGTGCTGTGTAAATCTGAGGCCGAGCTGGCTGGAAGGCGGTTCCCCCTGTTTCCTTTGCGCTGTTGGTTTGCAGCTCCTCGTGGGTTATTTCAGGGACTATGTCGAGGCTGTTTTGCTCCCGGGCTTTTAATTGAATCGTGCTCAGCAGCAAATCACTCGCAGCTCCAGCTCTGAACTTCGGAGCTGCAGCCAGGCTGCCGTGCCTGTGACAAGCCCGGTGATTGGGGTGGGGGGGCTGTAGCCGGGAGGGGAGAAATTCAAGCTGCAGCCTTATGGAAGATGCAGTTAGAGTACAAGGGCAGGGAGGGGCTGGGAGTCTGGACTCCTGGGTTCCACGGCCAGGAATTGAGAACTCTTGGCTCCTGCTCGCAGCTGGGGGAGAAGGTGTGGCCCACTGATGGTGTAGCCAGGACTCCTGGGTTCTATTTCCAGCTCTGACACAGACATGCTGGGTATCCTTGGGCAAGTCACTGCCCTGCTTTGTGCCTCAGTTTCCCCTCCCATCTTTCTTTATCTGCCTAGATTCTAAGTTCTTCCCAGCAGGGACTGTCTCTCATAAGGCGTCCATGCAGCGTCCGGCACAGTGGGGCCTGGTTTCTTTTGGGACTGCCACGCATTGCCACAAATCAATGATTAATATCTGTTTCCTTTGTGTTACAGTCATCCAGAGGCTAATAACAATACACAGAGAAAGAAAAAGAACTGGCAGTATAGGGGGAGGATGGAGGGGAATGGTGCAGCCAGGAGAGAAGAGATGGAGGGAATGGGGCAGGTTAGGGAGGAGGGGAGGAGGGACTGAGGTAGGTAAGGGAGGAGGGACTGAGACGGGCCAGGAGAGAAGATTTTACCAGAACCTCAATTGCTTGAGAAACAGGAGAGAGAACTTGAGCTCCTGATCCCCAGCCATTTGGCTCCCATGCTTGGGGCAGGCATGGGAGGCCATGGGGGATAGACCCCACCCTGTTCCCCCTAGCATGGTCCTCGGTGTCACTTAGAGCAGCCTCAGGGCTGCTCTAACTCACTACTCCCCACGGCCCTTGCAGAGCAGAGAATGGCTACAGCGCAGTGCATTCCACCCCAAATCTGCCCCCTATGCTGGGGGTCCAGGTCCACACCAGCCAGGGAGGTCCTAGCACAAGGGGGATTCTTAAGGGTCTTCCTCCTACCATCCTCTCCCTTGCTCCAGAGATTAAAGAGGGATCAGAGAGGAAGAAGGACACCCCCTGCCACCGGTGCAGCAGCCCTCCCACCTGTCGATGCAGCGATGGGTCCCACTCCTGGCTCAGTCCAGCCACTGTTCCCTGAGCGGGACCCTGCCCCATCCAGTCCCTCCAGCCTCCCATCTCTCCCTAGCCCCCACTCCTGCTCCAATCCCTCCTTCCCCATCCAATGTGCAAATCTCTCCCTTTCCGCTCTGCCAAGCATGGCCAGGAGAATCCAAATCCCCTTTTCTCTCCCAGAGAATAAAACCACCCGGGGGTGAGGGGGGATTTTTTCCCCTCTGTATTTTGTTTTATTATTTTAATATAAATAGAAGTGAAAAACCCGGGGGGGGGAGGGTGAAAAAGGCTTAAATTTAAAAGTACCGAGAAGGGGAAGAAGATAGGGGGGTGGACGGATAAAATACATAGGGAAAAAAAGTCTAGCGCAGAGATTTAGTTCCATCTGAAAGCTGTCGGCGCGAATAAAAAGCTTTTCTTTGAACCCTGAGTTTAATAGCGAGAGGAGAGAGAGGGAGATTGGAGCGCCAGCCCCAGGGTTTAATCAGCCCTTCGTTTGATAAATAGAGTGAGACAAGGCTTGGAGTGTACATTTCCCCACCCCTTTCCCCCCAGCAGCCTGCGTGTCTCCTCTGCAGCGCTGCTCACTCGCTCGCGTTACGCTCCTGTCTCCTTTTCACTTCTGCTCTTCGGCCCGCGGTCCAGCCGACCCACCGGTTACCCCCGCGCACAGACAGAGGCCAGTGCGCAGGTGGAGAGATGTGCATGCAAACAGATGCACTTACTCACCAACGTGCACACAAATGGAGAGACGTGTGCCCAAAGAGAAAAACACACGCAGACACGCACAAAAGCACACACAGGGAGTTGCAGACCCACAACCAGAAGGATGCAGACAGAGCCTCACACACACAAACACGCAAGACCAACACAATCAGGCATGTGTGTGCGCACATAAATGCATGGAAATAGACACGCACACTTGTGCAAATGCGCATTCAGATGGACACCCATGCACTAGTGCTCCTGGAGATACACACACAACACAAATGGCAGCAGGACACACAGCTCACATAGGAAGGGTGGGAGGATGGGGATCAGAGGAAGGGTAGAAAAGTCCAGCCCAGGAGGTGTGAATAATTTATCTCCTGCTGAAGTTGCTCCTGCGCGCGGGGCCGAGGTGAGGCCGAACACGGCATGCCTTTTAAGCAGCAAACCTTTTGGAAGACAACTGTCTCCTTAGGATAATGGCCAGGCCTAGTGACAAGAAAAGACTTTCAACTTGCTCTGCCGTGGCAAACAGCCAAACTGTCGTCTTCTCCAGGATCCCTCCACCCTGCTCGACTGTCCTATCCCCCCCAGCAACCGCGCTGAGCTCAGGGTCCCTCCTTCCCAGCTGTCCCCGAGCCAGGGGGTGAAATAAAGACCCGCGGCAAAGGGCTGGTGCCCTGCCCCGGCCCCACAGCGTACCCTGCTCTGAGCCCAGTCCCTCGAGTCAGACTAAAGCGTTTCAGTCCTCGTGAGCCTGGACTGTCGCGTGCTGCCGGCAGGGGGCTGGAGAGGCCAAGGGACGCAGCAGTGCCCGAGGCCAGCGCAGTGGCAGGGACTTGGCTTGGCTGATCCGATCCAGAGCGGACGATGAAAACCCCCCAGGGCTGCCCTATGCTGCGGGGGGCACAGCGGGATGAAGACGCAGAGTGCAGCCTCTGTGTCCACGTGGCCCCCGCTTTTAGCTTAGGTGCCTGCCCGCTGCCAGGGAGGGCTTGGTGCTTTACCGCCTGCCGGCCAGTGTCTCTTTAAACACGGTGTTATTGCTAGTGGGGGGCAGGGAGCAGTAATCCTGGCTCAGGGCTGCCACTCACCTGCCCTGGTCCACTCTCCCTCCGCCCCAGCAGGCTCACAGGCCCAGGAGAGCAGGAGAGGGGACTGACCGGACAGCGAAAGCCCCACCAGTCTCCTCTCCCCACCACGGCCCTTCTAGGATCCTCCCCGGGCCTCCGCTTTGCCGGGTCTGTGATGGCTGGGGGCCGGCGCATGCTCATCCGACCGTCCCAGCCTGACAATGACCCCGGAGCACAGGGGGTGTAGCTGCATATCATTTACATATGCAGATCAGGCCAGGTGATCAAGTAGCAGCAGAGGTGGTTTGGGGGTGGGGGTGGGGGTGGGGGTTGTGTGTTGAGGGCACTTTTAAATTCATGTTCTTCCCTGCGTAACACTGGCTGTCCAAGGACCATCCCGAGAGGCACTCATAACCCTTCAGCCTTTGCTTCATGAGGCCCTGGGACCGGGTGTTTGCCACATCATGGTGGACTGGGGTTATTCTCCCAACTCGGATCTGACCCGTTTCCCTGGCCAGAGCTGGCTTCCCTCCTGGCTCGGTCTACAATCTCAGACGCTCGGGTGCTCAAGCGCCGCAGCTCAGCGGGACTAGACAGAGACGCTCGGCTTGGTGCCACTGGAAAATTCACTTGCGTTATTTCTGCCCGTTATTCCGAGTGGGGTCGAGTGGGCTGAGACCGTGGCTGACAGCCAGGATACCTGTATTCTTGTCCCAGCTCTGGCAGGCAGTGTGAGCTAGTGGTTAGAGCAGAGGATTGTGAGCCAGGACTCCTTGGTTTTATTCCCAACTTGCAAAAAGAGTGAGCTATGGTTAGAGCACGTAATTGTTAGTCAGGATTCTTGACTCTGCCCTGTAGCTTTAAGTCGGTCATTTCCCTTCGCCGTGCCTTGATTTCCCCATCCCTTGGGCAAGCTCTGTTCTGCCCACGGAGGATGAAATGACAGACTTGCCTAGGATGTTTTCCCACCATCTCCTTGTGTGGTTCTGCAGCTCCCAGCAGGCTTTGAAGAATCACCTCTCCTGGTCTGTTTGTTGCGGTCAGACCCTGGCGGGATTCCTGCTCTGTCAGCCTGGCCCATGGGTGTGATGTGCTGCTAAGTGGCCAGCAAACTCAGTTCGGTGCTGACTCGGCTCAGTTTTGAAGCCGGGCTGAACAACCTCAAACCAACCCCCAGAAGCTTCTCGCAAGCTTGAGTCTAACCAATGTCCTGGTGCTGGCTGGATCTGGACGCACACACCGTGGAAATGTAGAATAATCGATTGCCTTACAGCCAGCCCTAGAGGCCTTGAAACCCCACTGCACTGGGTGCTGTACGGACACGGAGCTAGAGTCGCTCCCAAACTCAGGAGCCAAAGACCCGAGGCAAAGGAACCAAGTCTAAGGCCCGGAGCTGACCCATGGATGGCCCCTTCCAAGGTTTCCAAATTCCTTTCCATGCCAGGTGGGCAGGAAACTGAACCCCCTCGGGACGTTTTCAGGGCAGCGGAGCTGTGCCAGTCGTTCTGTGAACCGGTGGCTAGGGGCCGAATCCAACTTGGGAGTGACGCAGACACGAGGGACTGCCCGGCCTGGTTTGGGGTGAGGGCGGATGACAGTTCTGCTCAGAACTGGGCAGCGCGGGGCTTTGAAGCAGCTGCCCACTTGCAGAGCGTCTACCAAAACGCCTCCTGATTCAAGGAAATTCCCTGCACCGGGCTTTGCAGGAGGCTGGGAGGGCTCTGAGCAGCCTGAGAGCCCCAGCGGCAGCAGGGTGATTCTGCAATGCACAGCGAAAGTCCCTCCTTGCTCCGGTTCCCAGCCTGAAGGCATCTGTCACTGTACCACACTTGTTGGCCCAATAAAAAGCTCTCCCGTGATCTACCTCAGCCATCAGTTTCCCTCCAGGATCAATACAGCTGCAAGGGTTTCTGTTAGTCTAGCCTGCCTGGCTGAGAGACCTTAATAAAGAACTGTCATCTCCTTGCACTTCTGGAGTGCCTTGTGGCTGGAGCACGCATAGCGGGATTCCTAAACAGCACCGAAATGCAGCCTCCTCTGGGGGCCCTGCCGCAGCTCTGATGGGGGAGCTGAAGGACAAGCTATTTGGGGCAGGTGGCATCTGGGTTTGTACAGCACGGTGCACCCTGGGGTCCTGGCCCAGGAGTGGGGCTGCTAGAAGCTACTGCAGTGCAGAGAGTAGCCCATGATAGCTGCCCTGTTTGACCCGGTCGGAGCGACCAAGGGCAGGGTAAGGCCTCAACCCAGATCCCTGCGTCACCTCATCTCTAGGAAGGGGTGAGCTGGGGCTACCGCTCTGGCTCTTGCCGAGAGCCCTGGGGCACAAGCTGGGAGGTGGGGGGGTTGGCCCGCCCCTAGGGCATTGATTCTGCCAGCGCTCAGAGGAGCAGAGCACCTCCTGCTGGTCACCAACACCCACCAGCCAGCCTGCCCGGAGCTCCTTCAGCTCCTGAGATCTCCGGGGGAGCCCCACGTGCTGTGACCAACCTCCTTGGCTCGGCCGCCTGCCCCCTCCCCATCCTGCCTCTTCAGTGCCATGGGGGGCTCGAAGGGCCGAGGTTAGCAGGATGCCTAGACTGGGCAAGAACAACCAGGAGGGTAAATGGGCATCGCTCCGCAGATCCCAGGGGGGCAACAGACTGGCTTCCCAGGCGCTGCGGCTCTGGCCCAGCGGGCACCTCTGCGGGCCCTGTCCAAGCCCTGACGAGGACAAGGGGTAGCGGGAACAGAACCCGGGGCTGCGTTCGGCCAGCAGAGCCAGAGCGAAAGGGACCAGCTCCTTGCTCGGCGTCGGGGGCCGGGGGGGCTGGCGCGTTTCACTGCGGCTCTTGGGGTGCGTGCTGTTTTTCTGATGATGATTTGCTGGCGGGGGGCGAGAGGAGGCAGCTTTTGGATGGCAAATGGAATTGACCAGGCTGGCCGGAGCGATGGTGGGTCTAACCCAGTCTCCTCCCGCTGCCCAGGCAGGGATGTGCGTCGCCAGCCTCTGGGCCGGGCACCTGCTTGACATGGGGGCTGTGAAGAGACGCTGGGGGGCTGCTCTGAGTCTCACTGCTCCCTCCCCCTCCCCGCGCTCCCTTGCTCTCTGATTCCACTCACTTCTCCTCCCACCTCTCGCCCCCCCTTTCTCTCACTCTGATCTCTCTTCCTCTTTGATCTCTCTCCTCCTCACCCCCAGCCTATCCTTCCCTCCCCTCTCTTTCTTTCCTTCCTTCTTTCCAGAATCTCTTTCTTTCCAACCCCCCCATCCTTTTTTCTCTGCCTCTCATCCCCCTCCTCCCCTCCAGAAATGCCATGCCAGGGTCTGTCGAAGATCAAAGCACCCCCATGAAATCCCATTGAGTCGACTGCAAGGCCCCAGATCTCCATCCGGCCTCTCACAGGGCAGAGCGGCTGCGGCCTGGCCAAACCCTTCTCACTCTGCATTGAAGAGCAAAGGGGGGTGGTGAGGGCCCTGGGGAGCCCTGGCAGGTCACCCCGCTGCCCCTGGGATGCGGAAGGGGGCCCATTACATCTCCCTGGTCTCATCTCCATCCGGCTTGCCCTAGTGCTGTCTTGCGTGAATGCCATAGCCTCAAACACATCCATTCTAGCTGCCCCAGCATAGTGCTGTGAGCGCTCCCCTCCCAGCTGAGTCCCGCGGCTGGCTGGGAGACCTCTGCAGAGCTCAGCAGGGCAGGTGAGACAGTCGGGGGCTTCTGAGCTCATCCCAGGACCAATCCCTAGCTCTTATCATCCGTACAGCTCAAAGTGCTTTACGAAGCCTTATTTTACAGATGGGGAAACTGAGGCCCAGAAGGGCAGCTGAGTCTCCAATGACCTGGGCTCATTACAGAGCTGGGTGTGGGGACCCCAGGGCTGGGCTAGAGGGGGCTGCAGGTCGGGCTTGGGGGGCTCTGACAGAGTTAGGGATGGGGAGTCCAGGGCTCAGCTAGCAGGAGGCTGCAGGTCGGGTTTGAGGGACTCTGGCAGAGCTGGGGTGTGGGGACCCCAGGACTGGGCTTGCAGGGGGCTGCAGGTCAAGTTTGAGAGACTCTGGCAGAGCTGGGGTGGGGAGCCCAGGGCTGGAATAGCGGATGGGGGTCTGTGGGTCAGGATTGAGGGGCACTGGCAAGGAGGGAGTGGGGGAGTTGTGGATGGGATTGAGGGGCATTGAAAGAGCTGTTGGGGGGAAAGCCCAGGGCTGGGATTGCAGGGGCCTGTGGGTTGGGACTGAGGGGCATCAGCTCCTTCCCTCTCTGGTGCTCGCTACCGGCCTGACCCAAAGCTGGCATGGAGTGGTGAGGGGTTAACCGGCTGCTGGTTGCTCTTTCTCAAAGAGGACAAACAAGGACCCTAGCCTCCTGCTCTAACCGCTACCCCACACTCCTTCCCAGGACCAGAAAGAGAACCCAGGCATCCTGATGTGTAGCCCCTCCCCCTGCAGCTCTAACCACTACTCCCCAGGGCAGGCCGCTTTCTGGGCAGGGACTGGCTCCTCCTCCTCCTGTCTTTGTACAGCACCGAGCACTCATGCCAGGGGCTGGGGTCGTGCTGTAGTAATAACTAAGATCTGAGCAGAGAACCTCGCCAGCTCCCCGTAGCTGCCAGGACTCTGCTGGGGGAAAGACTCGCTTGAAAAGCAAGTGATGTGTGTTCGTACAGCACGAGCGCCGGGAGCCCTGCTGCGTGCCTGGGCCCACCAGGCCCTAGGGTGCCACCGACAATAAACAGAGAGAAGCGGCAAAGAAACCGCAGCTCCTCCCCCCCCCGCCTGCTTCGTCGGTGCCCCCCACCCGCTCGCGGCACAGCCCTGTGCTGCCTTTCAGAACCCCAGCTGTCTCCAGCCAGGCTGCCAAGCGGCTGGGGCCCTGCCAGCTCCTCTTCCTCTGGCGCGGGGCTCGGCCTGCTGGCTGGTGCCAGCTTGATTCACTTCAACGTGCCGCTTTCCCCCAGCCCGGCCCTGCCTGGAGGCCAGGAAGCGTTGAGACTCCCCCACCCTGAGCCTCCCCATCCCGCTGTCGCTGTCGATGCCCAGTAGCCCCCGGGCTGGCTGTGAATTCGCTGCCACGTGGCCGGCTGCTGTTGTGGAAAGATGCGGCTATCGATCTCCCTGGCAGGGCAGGGGGACACCGGGGGGCTGGGAACCCGGTGCCCCGGTGGGTTTAGGGCCCACAAGGTGGCTGTGGGCAGGGGCGGCTGGGCCCAGCCGGGAGATGAGAGGGAAGGGGCTGGGTTGTGGATGGTGAAGCCAGCCCCAGGCAAACTGCACGCTCACACATGTACACAGCGTAACACAACCCAGACACACACACACACACATACACACGCAGGCTGTCCACAATACACACACACATACACAGTATGCACCCTAATACACTCGTGCACATTGGCTCACACATATACACAGCGTAACACAACCCAGATACACACACACACGCAGGCTGTCCACAGTACACACACACACACACACACACTGTATGCACCCTAATACACTCGTGCACATTGGCTCACACATGTACACAGCGTAACACAACCCAGATACATACACACACACACACACACACACACACACACACCGTATGCACCCTAATACGCTCGTGCACATCGGCTCACACATGTACACAGCATAACACAACCCAGATACACACACACACACACACACACACACACACACCGTATGCACCCTAATACGCTCGTGCACATCGGCTCACACATGTACACAGCATAACACAACCCAGATACACACACACACACACACACACACCCTCCGTATGCACTCTAATACGCTCGTGCACATTGGCTCACACATGTACACAGCGTAACACAACCCAGATACACACACACACACACCACTGTGCTTCTGGCAGAGACGAGACACGGCCAGCAGCTTTTCTCTCAGTCATCATGTGGCAGGACCTAGAAGATATGAAGGATCTTCTAGCTCTTGTCCGAACGTAGAGCCATCGCCGACAAGGCAGTACCCATTTCCATAGCCTTTTTTGGTTCTAGAAGTCAGAAGTATATGTCTTTGAATGACATACTCCACTCACGATCCAGGTCAGATCACCAATCTGTGTAGCGTGTATGTTTCAGACAGGATATCGTACGGTGGTCGATTCAAAGACACGACCTCGTATAAGTTAGACATATGCGCTATTTTGAGAGCCTGGAACTATGTTAGTGCTGATCGTAGGCTATCTACGTGACCTCCGAGCTCAACCATTGTTTGACTGTTAAGATGCCCTTTTACAGTTGAAGCAATGGAGTATTCGATGTTCATGCTCCATCAGCTAGTGGTGCACATTTGGCTTGTACATTCTATTCGCGGAAAGAGACCTTAACTGTGTGGAGTTCTTTGTGCTCCCCGAGCTGGTGAGTCTCTTGTTATTGCTTTCCGATCTCTCTCTCAAGAAGAGAGAAGGGCATTCTTGTCTGTGATGTGGCTGGCGTAATGAGTTATAGTTATTCGCGAGAGATCCTGTCTTCATCTGCAGTAGAAGTCCTAGGGCGCGATTCGTCCCTGGTTTCTGCGCTGCTGTCCAGATATCCAGGAAAGGGGATTGGTTTAGTGTTTGAATGTCTGCGGGGCATACCCTAGTTCGTGCTGACTTCCCTCAGACGTACGATCTGTCTCAGTACCGAAAGGGATAGTGCTGGGTCACATGGGTAAGTGTGTCACCCATCACGCGTACTCGCCCAGCTACTTCCCCCTCCGATCGCAAGCTGCGATGACCATCATCAAGATGATTTCGCAACGTCTGTACTGCCCAGGCGAGTCGAACTAGGACCGCGCACATATACTCAGCTCTCCAAGAATGCAGTAATGAATCATCGGAGAATAGAGGGGAAGATTTCTCCAAGTTGACAAGCCGATTCCTCCAAACAGACTGTATTCGCCAGTAATATAGTGGATTCCGTTGGGGGAGGGGAAAGGTCTCCAAGCGGCCTGACCAGGTATTTGTACGTTATTGTCTGGTATTTGCGAGCGGGGGACACAAGTGTGGCCATGGAGCGCTTCAGATTGGTAGGCAGGTTTGTCATAGCTGAATTTGCACGAGCTTGAATTGGGGAAAAGCATACTAGGGCTGGCTTGGAGCAGGTGGTGCTAACCTTTTAGCATGGGAATCGAAAATACAGGGTCCAATATACACACAGTATTGTTTGCCTCGAGGCGCCCAGGAGGGTGGGCTTCATCCTTGTATAAGTTTGAATACACGACTATACCGGTCAATGACTTGTATTGTCGTGAGGTAACAACGTAGTGACAGATGCTTCTTGCTCCTAGAGTTTTTGGCACTCAGCGCTTTCAACAGGACTTCCTTGAGTTATAGGTACATAACCTTGTGTACAACTCGGCACAAGTATTACTCACTTAATGACCTCGAACCTTCCAACTTTCTTTACATTCTTATTATAAAGGAAACTTACGTGGAGATCAATTTGTTGGCCTCACAGCCATGTACTCACCTTAACTTCCATTGTTTATCATGCTGGTATGAAAATACGTTAAGATTTTGTATTTTTGTTTTTAAATCGATTGTTAAGGTCATTTAGCAAAGTGCTGAGGGCTAGAAAGTTTCCCAAGACCATGTTTCAATTATTAAATGGACCCCTTCGCCTTGGTGCATTGATCCAGGCATTTGTTACAGTATTCACCACTGGGTAAAAGTTAGCCTCTCTTAAATCGGATTGGGAATTTGGGATCTTACAGAAGCCCCAGAGCCTTTAGTTGAGTCTGGGTAGCCATTTGTACTTCAGCGCCATTTGACCAAATAGCATAGAGTGTTAAAGGGTTTGGCAACCTCTCTTTATTTCTCTAGATAGTTTTTTATTGTGTATGGAGTAATAGGGTTGTAGATAGATTGTGGGGAAGTTTCCCAAACCAGTTCTAATTATTAACATGGTACCCCTTCGCCTTGGCTGATCCAGGCTTTGTTACAGATTCACATCTGGTAAAAGTGCCTCTCTATAAAATCGATTGGAGATTTGGGATCTTACAGAAGCCAGAGCTTTAGTTGCATGCTGGGACCATGTACTTCAGCCCTCCTGCCAAGTAGGCCTGGAGCTGCTCTAAAAGAAAGATGCAAAAACCCACCGTCCGTCACCCATTAAGTTACATTCATAGAAAAAGCCTGCAAAAATCCCTCAGTGGACAGGAAGAGAGAAATAGTAATTCTTAATTCATGGGCAGTGCTCACATAACCACAACGCAGAAGCCATGGAAGTACCAGATAGGCTATGGCGCCAGAAGGAGTAGCCTTCTCGTAAAGCTTTCAAATCATTTTACTTAGTAGTTATGTGAAGAGACAAAACCTAATTACTTACATTTGTTTGGAAGGGCACATTGGTGTAAGCTTGGCTGAAATCATCATTCAGAATCTCATCACACGGTAGCGTAACAATACCCAAGGATACATGACACACAACACTACACACACACCACACACACACACCGTATGCACCTATTACTTCTGCACATCGGGCCTCCACGTACACAGCATACACAACCGAATCACACACACACACACCACACACCTCCGTTGCACTTATACGCTCGTGCACATTGGCTCACACATGTACACAGCGTAACACAACCTATACACACACCACCACCACACACACACACACACACACAGAGGCTGTCCACAGTACACACACACACACACTGTATGCAGCCTAATACACTCATGCACATCGGCTCACATGTACACAGCGTAACACAACTCAGATACACACACACACATGCAGGCTGTCCACAGTACACACACACACACACACACTGTATGCAGCCTAATACACTCGTGCACATTGGCCCACACTGTACACAGCACAATGCACAACCTAGATACACACAAACATACAGGCCCTACACAATATAACACACTCACTGGCATGTAAATAATACAACCTAGGTGCACGCTCATACACAGGCTGCCCACAACATAGACACACACTGTACACAGCCGAACACACAACTAGATACACTGACAGGCTGTACAAAACAGAGCACACATGTAGACACACACTGTACCTAGGAGAACACACAACCCTCGTAATGCACATGGCAGACACACATTCACACACGTGAACAAAACATACACACTACACACCATACACCTCCACACACACACACACACCCAATGCTCATGGCAGAACACACAACCTCGAAACACGTTCACACATGCCTTCAGGCACCTTTTACACGAAACACCCGCTGAGCCATTCTGTACACAGCACACGTGGTGCAACAATCATACACAGTACAACAGCGTCACTCCCACAAAAGGCACACGTCATAACACCCAGCCCAACACAGCTTCACACGGGCTGGGCACAAACCACACACACACGGGCGGGATAGGGGGAGCAGGCTTCCAGAGCGCTCAGCACCCAAAATGCACCCAGTGCACCACACGCTCAGCAGCTCCTTCCTGCTCGCCTACCTCGCTGCTGACCCCAGTGCTCCAGGGTGGCGCTACGGGGCTCTGTGCTGCAGGGAGCCGTGGGATGGGGGCTCAGGAGGGGGCACTCTCCCCTCTGGCTCTGTGCTGACCCCAGGGTGGCGCTACGGGCCTCTGTGCTGCAGGGCGCCGTGGGGTGGGGGCTCAGGATGGGGCGCTCTCCCCTCTGGCTCTGTGCTGACCCCAGGGTGGCGCTATGGGGCGCTGTGCTGCAGGGAGCCGAGGGGTGGGGGCTCAGGAGGGGGCGCTCTCCCCTCCGATTCCCCAGTCCCCCCCCAACATTACTAGTGAGAGAAGCTGGTCCCTGTGCTCGGTGCCGTGCGGGGTCCCTCCCTCCCAGGACGCTAACGCTCATCCTCTCTCCCTTCCCAGTTGTCCAGACCCGGTTCAGCGAGGAGCCGGAGGATCAGACCGTGGTAGCCGGGCAGAGGCTCGTCCTGTCCTGCGTGGTGCTGAACTACTCTGGGATCGTGCAATGGACCAAAGACGGCCTAGCGCTGGGCATGGGGCAGGGGCTGAAAGGTACTGACGTTCCAGCCGGGGCAGGACTGGGGGGAGTCGGGCTGATCCATCGCTTCCCTGTCGCCCTGCGCCTCTGGGGCGTAGCCTTCTCTGCAGCAATGGGGATGGAGTCAAAGGCACAAGCACCAAGTCAGGGAGGCACGACTGCTCCACGCAGGGCCCTTCTCCTTGCAGGCTGGGCCGGGGAAGCCCCTGGTGTTAAGGTCAATGGAATAAATGGGACTGAGAGTCCAAGGTATTAACAGGACCCTGTCACTGTCTGGGGAACACCCAGGGCCGCTCCAACAGCTTCAGGTGCCAGATTCTCAAGCCCACTGGCATCCTGCCTCCCAATGCGATCGGGGTGGTGGAGTCTCTTTCTGGCAGCCCCCTCCTTTTCCCTCTGGGCACATCCAGGTTTTGTTCGTTTGCTGCCCCATATCTCCTCCCTCCCGTGCTCATCTGTCCCTCCTGCCCTGCCCTTCCTTCTCTCAGGGTATGGCCACACTCACACTTTACAGCGCTGCAACTTTCGCGCTCAGGAGTGTGAAAAAACACACCCCTGAGCGCTGCAAAATACAGCGCTGTAAAGTGTCACTGTAATCAGGGCGGCAGCGCTGGGAGCGCGGCTCCCAGCACTGCACGCTACACCTGTAGAGGATGTGGTTTACGTGCAGAGCTGGGAGAGCTCTCTCCCAGCGCTGCCGCTCTCACCACACTCACACTTCAAAGAGCTGCCGCGGCAGCGCTTTGAAATTCCAAGTGTAGCCATATCCTCAGTCTTCATTTGGGGCCCCCCCACCAAGCACACTCGGGGGGGGGGGGGGGGCAGAGTGCCGATAGCTGGGACAACAGCACCACCTGCTGAATGAGATGGAGAGAGGGGAAGAGGCTGGCTGGCATCCAACATGTGGAAAGCAGGACAGAGTGAATCCCAGACGAAACTCCATTGATTTCCAAGGGGAACACCTGGGATTCTTTTGGCCCATTCTCTTCCTACACTCTGAATTCTCTTCCACGCTCCAGGGTTTTTATCAACTCCAGAGGAGCCATCTCTTTTTAATCATAGCACAGACTTAGCCTGTGGAACTGACTGCCACAAGATACTATCGGGTGCTAGAGGTTAGCAGGATTCACAGTTTATGCAGATAATAACACAAGCTGTTCAGAAGCCACTGGCTACCTGGTATTAGGAACAAATTAACCTGTCCTGGGGCAGGTTGTTCTAGAATTAATAACAGTCCCTAGCTCTTATTATCTGTAGCTCTCAAAGTGCTTTACAAAGGAGCTCAGTATTGTTATCCCCATTGTACAGATGGGGAAACTGAGGCATAAAGAAGGGAAGTGACTTGTCCAAGGTTACATAGCAGACTAATGGCAGAACCATGACCAGAACACAGACCTCCTGAGTCCCCAGCCAGTGCATTAGCCACTAAGCCACACTGTCTCCCATTATGGGGGTTCCTACATTTTCCTCTGAAGCAGCAGTTGGAAACAAGATACCAGGCTAGATGGGCCCCTGATCTGCCCCAGCATTTCTTATACTCCTGTGCCTTTCAGATGAGATGGAAAACTGCAGTCTCAACCGCTCATGCTCGTTTAAGATTTCACAGCACCTTTCCTAGGAAGATAACCTTGTTCCTCTGGCCCCATTCCAACTCTGGCAGTGATGTTCTAGCTCCTATACTGTTGTGCAGCATTGCTGTTGAGCCACTGCCGTGCCCCACCCCAGATGCATTTGCATTTCAGTGCCTGGTGAATGATTCCCATGTAGCACTGCTATGTGGCAGTTAAACAGCTGCCACGCGTCACCTCTGAGATGGCTGCATTTCGGCACTGGGTGAGCAATCCCTGCCCAGTGTTGCTGAGTGGCTGTTAAACAGCTGTCATGCTCCACCCCAGAGGTGGCTCCAGCCATTCCTGATGTAGCTCCTATGTCATCGTTCACATCTGTAAAGGGGTTTGGGATGCCAGGGGATCATCCCTTAACCCATCTCTAGTGCCTCCTACCGGTGCTGTGTCCCTTCAGTCTGCGCATACCATGGTGCCACTCCAGCGTCCCATCGCCTCACTGTCTGTCCTGTCTCTTTCTGCAGCCTGGCCGCGCTACCGGATCATCGGCACGGCAGACTCCGGACAATACAACCTGGAGATCACCGACGCCGAGCTCTCGGATGACGCCTTGTACGAGTGCCAGGCCACAGAGGCAGCGCTGCGCTCTCGGCGGGCCAAGCTCACCGTGCTGAGTAAGGGGCCGCCTGCTCCCCCAGCCTTCGTCTGCGGGGCTCCCCCGGCCCCTCTCCCCGCAGCACGGCTGTGTCCGGCTTTGGACTAGGCACTCTGCTCTGTCCCTTGTTGGGTTCTTGCAAAGTGGCTCTGTGACAGGAGACTGGCAGGGAGCAGCGAGGGTGACACACGGCGGGGGGTGCTCTCCCCTTTGCGTCCATGTTGATGCAGGTGTCCCCTAGTGAACCACTCACCCTGCTCCCAGCAGCACAGCGCCCCCTACTGCCAGGCTGGGACACTGGGGTCTGCACTGACCCAGAGAGGAGAGCGCCCCCTACTGAGCCACCACCCCTGTCCCTGCAGCACAGCGCCCCCTAGTGCCAGGCTGGGACACTGGGGTCTGCACTGACCCAGAGAGGAGAGCGCCAACTAACCCTACTCCTGTCCATTTTCCACTGGGGACACCCACTCAATAGACCCAACTCATGGGCGCTTCTCCAGAGGAGACCTGGGCCCGACAGCCCCTCCCTTGCACTAGCACGGCTGCCGGGAGCTGTTCCCTCTTGGATACCCCAACTGTGGGAGGGGATCCCGTTTTCCAGACTGCCCCAGAGCCTGAGGTCGCGGCTCGTGCCGGGTGACCCTGATCTCCCTGAGCGCTTTCACCAGCCTTCGAAACCAATTCACTCAAAAATTAAAGGCCAAGAACGTGGTGGCGGGCGCCGGCTCCGTGGGCAGTCGGGAATGCCGCTCCCGCAGCCGCCTCCCCCAGCCTCGCAGGTCCTGGCTCTGCCACTCGCTTTAATGCCTTCATCTATATGCGCGCTGTGGCTGAGTTACTGCAGCTGCGGGCGCCGTAACTTTGATTTCTCTGACTTTCGTGCCTTGTAAAAAGCCACAGTCGAAATGTTGCATGAATGGAATTTGGGGCTGATTTTTTTTTTTTCCTTCTCTTGCATTGAAATTCTTATTCTAACGCCGGGAGATAAAATTAAAGGCAAGGCGAGAGGGGGATGCGGCTGGATTACTGAATGTGCAGCTGCAACCGTAGATTTCCTCGCAGTCGCTTGGGTTCCGGGGCAGGTGGGCTGGGGCCCGGGAGCAGCTAGAAAGGCTCGTGCAATGGCGATGGTGGGGGATGGTTTGGGCAGGGTCTGAAGGATTCAGGGCTATTTGGAGCTTGGCCTGCTACCCCACACATGCATCCTCCTAGCTCCGTGCGCTGGGGGCTGCAGGAGACGGTCGCGCTCCCTTCCATGACTCAGTTAAGCCAGGCGAGGGTTTCGGGAGACCACATGGGGGATAAGGCCAGGCCGTGCAGGGAGCTAGAAAGCCAGAGGGACTCGTAGGGTCTGCTGGTGTCCAGCAGCCTCTGTTAGAGTGAGCCCAGCCCCATCTCTCCTCGGCGGCTGGGGCTCTTTGCCAGTGGGGCGTCAGGCCAGCAGCCGGCTCTCGGCACCACCGCAGCCCAGCTCTGAGAGGGGCCGAGCAGGGATGCTGCGCAGAGGGGGCCAGGCAGGACTGACAGCTGTGGGGACGCGCTTGGGGCCCACGGCTGGGGCATGTGGAGACAGGCTGGGAGAATCAGACACAGGCTGAAATTAGCAGATGCCGGCGGTGGAAGCCATTAGGAAGGGATCCTTCCTCCCCTGGCCCACCCCATGGCCCTGCCACCCGGTCAGCCAGGTGCACTAGGGGAAGGCTCTGAAGCCCTGTGACAGGACACCTGTACAGTCAGTGGCACGGGGGGATGGGAGGGGAGGTTCTGGAGAGACAACAAGCAACCCCATCCTTTCAGCAATGCTGCCAGGGAATCTCCTCTCTGCCAGCTCTAAGGAGGCAAAGGGAGCTTGAGATAAACCCCCTAAGGCCCAGCTGGGCTCTGATTGTGCCCACTCCCCAGGGCAGGGCCAGGTGACAGGATGACTGGCCAGACTGGCGCTCTCACCGCCAGGGCAAAAACAGCCTGTAAGCAAAAGCACAGGAGTCAGGGTCTCAAACCCCGGTCCCGAGCGAGTTGGCTGGGGGCAGGGATGCGAAGCGGAGAAACAGAAACTGAGCATGTGTGTTCCATCCTTTTCCGCTGTTTCCTTTCGCGCTCCCTCCTCTAGACAACCATTATGTATTTGCATAACTGCAGAGAACCTCCCCTGGGGCAATTTGAAACCAACGGGGCCTTTCCAACACATTCATCTAGGCTCCCGCTCTGCTGGCATGTCAGAAAAATCCCATCCTACCTGCAAACAAACGCATTGTCTTTCCAGCCAGTACGCCAACCCCCCACCCTGCCCGCCGCTGGTCCCAGAACTTTTACAGTGCGCTCCGGGGACTGCATCTGCAGGTGAACAGAGAAGAAAGCCCTAAGCTGTCACTATCGCGATGGAAGGAGCCTGTGATGGCTCACACTCACCCCTACCCACAATCCTGCCTGCTTGAAGGTTGGGAGCTCAGATCTTTTCTTGATGGCCCAGTTTCCTTCTCCTAAGGGTTTGTTCTTAATTCCAGACAAGGCCTGCTGCTTCTTTTATTTTTATTTTTAAATTAAGCCCTTAATAAATCAGTAATGGGGCTTTAGAAATCAATCACAAATTGGCTTCATACAAAGAAAAGCAACTTCCCCAGCTCAGCTTCCCGGGTGACAATCAGCTGTCAAAGCCCGACGTCACTTACAAAGAGCCTGCAAGCAGGCCTGTGTCTTTTTTGTGCTGCTAATCAGTTTCCCTTTATTAGAGCATCATCAATTTTTCAGTGTCACGCGGCCTGGATTCATTAAGACGTGCAGTGGTTGAAAGAGCCACGAACAAACCTCCGCTCGCTGTGGAGCACAACTTGGGAGGGCTTTTTTTAAAGCCCCTGTCCCCGCAATAAGAGCTGCAGGTCCAAGACAGAGCTCCTGAGCAGATTCCATAAAGCCCTCATTAAAACACAGATCTCTCTGCGTATTTCATCTCACAGAATAGGCATGGAGCCGCCTTTAGATAGCTGGGCTCTGGCTGGTCGTCCTGTCTCCGTGTCTGTCGGAGACGGCCGAAAACAGGGCTAGCGCTGGTCAGGACGCTTTTTTGCTCACCTCAGCAAGACTGAAATGGCTGGCAGGGAAGGTTTGGTTTCAGCAAATGTCCCGACTTGAAAAGCAGTTTAGGAATCGTGAGCATTTTTCAAAGGAAAAGTTTTGGTGTCTCAGTTCAGCACGACTTTCCGGTTCCCTTCATTTGTACTAAGGAAAAAAGAAGCAAAGGGTTGAAACTGAAGTGAAATATGAGAAGTCTTGATTGACTCAAAACAATTAATTTTTTGGATTTGCGGTTCACAATATTTTTCGAGATTTCAACTTTGATCCCAGTTTGAGCATGGAAAAATATTTTAAATCTCGAAAATTAGCATGGGATGGGCAAACAGTTCCCCTCCCCTGCCTTAATATCAGGGTGTGACCCCCCCCCCCCAGCCCCATCTAAATGGAGAGTGGTTTGTTTCCTGGGGTCAGACACCTTGTTGGAGTTTCTCGAATGGGGCCGGATCGACTGAGGCCAGTTTATGCAGGGTTTTCAGGTTATAATAGAAGGGTGGTTGGAGCTCGGGATGGAGGGTGTGAGCTGGTTACCATAATGGGCTATCAGGAGTGAATCCCTCCCCCAGCATTACCTGACCAGTCAGACAGGTGCATCACGGGAGCGTTCAGAAGCACCAGGTATTGACCAGGGCTGAAGTCAGAGTACTGAGCTGATGGACTAGTGGTCTGGTCTGGTGCAGATGCTGGGCTGGATGGGCCAATGGTCTGGTCTGGTGCAGATACTGGGCTGATGAACCAATGGTCTGCTCCGGGGCAGCGGGGGGGAAGATGCTGGGGTGGATGCACCAGGGCTTAGCTCAGATATGAATGGTGTAGACTGCACCCGGTGGCTCAATGCTCTACCACAGCACCCTGACCCCTGCGTTCCCCTGCACCCTGACCCCTGCGTTCCCCTGCACGCTCACCCCTGCGTTCCCCCGCACTCTCACCCCTGTGTTCCCTGCATTCCTTATGGTGCTTGGCTAGTGTCTTCACCCACTTTGTCTGGTCCATGATTTCTCCCCCTGCTGTGCCCACTGCCCTGGGGGCCATGGTGTGTGTAGCAGGGCCGGGAATATATTGTGGGCAGCAGCAGTTGAGGGGTCAGCCGGAGCCAGGGTGCACCGAAGCTCCAACCATGTGCCGGATCCGAGCCATCCCAGCACTCACCTGCCTCTCCTCTGCTGCCAGTTCCCCCTGAAGACCCGGTGATCGACGGGGCCCCCGAGATCCTGCTGCGGGCAGGCACCCCATACAACCTGACATGCCGGGCTCGCAGCGCCAAGCCCGCTGCCACCATCATCTGGTTCCGGGACGGGCTGCAGCAGGAAGACGCCAGCACCAGCACGGTACAGAGCCCACCCCGCCTGGCCTTTGCCATTCCCCACGAGCTAGAAGATGCTGAGGGTGGGGAGAGAAGGCAGGTGGATCCCTCCTCCCCTGGGGAGGTGGAGCGGGGTGGCTGGCTCCGTTCGAAACTCCTGCAGGAAGGACACAGGAGAGCAGCCCGTGCAGGGCACAGCCTGCGCCACTCAGAATCCTGGGCCCTTTTTCTCCCCCATCCACGAAACAAGTTGGAGAAGTCTCAGTCCAGCCTAAGGGAGCAAACAGTGACCACCTGTCCCCACTGGCCCTCGTTAGCTGTTGGCCCTCGTTAGCACGTGGCCATGGAGGCTCAGCTCCCCTCCCACCCTGGAGGCGGATGTCCCACTGGGAATACTGGGGTATCTCATCCCTCCCACTGTGCCTGCTCTGGGTGCGTGCAGATGGCTCGCGCCCCAGGGCTATCACCAGATCCTTGTTAATTCCTGGAAGGAAGCACCGTCTCTGTCCCCTCCCACTACTTCTTTAATTGCTTTGATTAGTTTTCCTTTCCCCTGAGAGAGCCAGGTGCGCTTTCCAAGAGCACTTGAGAGCCACATGTCCCGCTCATTAATCCCCACGCGGTTTATGGTGCGAGAACATGAATCCCGATGAATTTGTGGGGCATTTTATGGGCATGTCACAGGCTATTCGGGGAGTGCCACTCCAGATGAATTCAGAAACCATTCACTGCAGTATTAGCACTCGCCAGCCTGGCTCCAACCCCCTGGGGAAGTCCGGTCCACCGAGATTCTCCCCAGCAGTGGCATCATCAGAGAGTTTGGGGTTGGTTTTCTTCAGTGAGAGAGTACAGTCTAGTGGTTACAGCAAGACACCGGGGTCGTCTCCCCGCCTTGAGAGGGGAGTGATGTCTAGTGGTTAGAGTGGGTGGGGACTGGGAGCCAGGACTCTTGGGTTCTCTACCCAGCTCTGGGAAGGGAATAGGGTCTAGTGGTTAGAGCAGGTTGGGACAAGGAGCCAGGATTCCTGGGTTTTATTCTCAGATCTGAGAGAGGAGTGGGATCTAGTGGTTAGAGTTGGCATAGGATTTCTGGGTTCTTTCACCAACTGTAGAAGGGAGTGCTGTCTAGCGGTTAGAGCAGTGAATTATAACAGGATTCCTGGGTTCTCTTCCTGACTCTGGCTGGGAATGGGGTCTAGTGGTTAGAGCAGTGAAATAGAAATTAGGGCTCTAGGTTCTTTTCCCAGGCCTGGACTGGAGCCTAAATCTGGTGGTCAGAGCTGGGGGAAGGGAGTCTGGGCTCATGGACTCCATGCCTGGCTCTGCCCTGACACGCCGTGTGGTCTTGTGCATGTCCCTTGCCCTCTAAGTTTCTCCACCTGGGCAATAGGAAAGAATAACACCAAGCGCCCCCATTCTGTCAGCCCTGTTGTTTGATCTTCCCCGTGGGCAGGAAGTGTTAGCAGACGGCAAGAGAGAAACCACGGTCAGCCAGCTCCTCATCAACCCCACAGACGCAGACATCGGGCGGGTCTTCGTCTGCCGGAGCACCAACGACGCCGTCCCGGCCGGCAAGGAGACCTCTGTCAAGCTGAACGTGCACCGTGAGTCCAGCTCCCGCCCCGCTGCTGGGCTCCAAGGCCCAGCTGGACAGCACGTGCAGGAGCGATGGGAACGGAGCCTGGTTCCCCAACTCCCCTCCCCTTGTTAGTTACACCCGTGTGCAGCGGGTGCAGAACACTGCCATTTACACCCACTGGGGTAAATGACCAGGTGAGGGGCCAGGGACAGCCCCAGGAGGCCATGTCTGCATTGGGCAAGGGAGCCACCCCAGGGCACTGATCACATCCAGTGCTTGGTTCATAGATAGACGGGATGTGTAGGAGGATGGATAGATAGGTAGATAAAGGGGGTGTGTGCAGATGGATGGATGGATGACGGGGGTGTGGGTTTGGATGGAAGAGAGGTGGTGTATGGGGATGGAGGGGTGATAGAGAAGGGATGTCTGGGGATGGAGGGACACAGATGGGGCATCTATGGATGGATGGATAGAGGGGGGTATCTGGGATGGTGGATGGATGGATGGACAGATGGGGTCTCTGGGGATGGAGGGACAGAGATGAGGTGTTGGGGGGTGGAGGATGGATGGACAGAGAGCGGGTGTCCGGGGATGGATAGATAATTGCTGTGCCAGGTTCTCGGGGTCACAAGCTCAAGCTACCTTTGGGTGCCAGAACGTCTTGTCTCTGCACACAAGTGGCTGGACCCAGCTGGGCAGTGCCATGGCATAGGGTTGGAAGGGACGCTCACGCTGACAGCCAGTCCCATGGCGTAGATTGGGGAAGGACGCTCCTGCTGGTGGCCAGTCCTGTGGCATAGGATGGGGAGGGACGCTCATGCTGGCGGCAGGTCCTGTGGCATAGGGCGGGAAGGGAGGCTCCCGCTGGCGGCCAGTCCCGTGGCATAGGGCGGGGAGGGACACTCACGCTGGCGGCCAGTCCCGTGGCGTAGGGCGGGGAGGGATGCTCACGCTGGCGGCCAGTCCCGCGGCATAGGGCAGGAAGGGATGCTCACGCTGGCACTGCCTGGCTGCACCTGGCTCCAGGGTGGATGGAGGAGCTCCGATTGTCCTAGGTTTGGAATCCACCTGAGATGGGGCGCAGGACTGGGACTCAGGGGGTCTCCAGCTCAGCCACTGATCGGCTTGGCCAAGTCTCTGCCGGCCACCCGTGGCGCAGGGATGGCGCTGACCTGCCGTGCGGGGCTGGCTCTGCCCAGCGTTCGCCACTCAGGATTTCCCAGCTGGGTCTGTGCAGCCCGGCACTGACACCCAGTGGCAGCTGTGGGGAATCACAGCTCTCACGGGACCCGAGTGCAGCACTGACCGGAGGAGGCTGATCCACAAACTGTCCATTGAGCTTCTCCTGCAGCTGCCCCCGGCCCTGCTGTCCTCAGGGGAGAGACACTGAACTGCGACCCTGCCCGCCGGTTCGTGGGGTCAGCGGGGTCACGGCCAGAAAGGACCTTTGGGACTGGCCAGCCTGGACCTCCTGCAGAGCTCACCAGACCCAGCCCAGCGTCTGAGTGAGCCAGGCCTGGCCTGTGGACAGAGACACCCAGCGTTGATTTAAAGACCCCTGCCCCAGCCAGGGAAAATCCACCCTGTTGCTCACTGGGCTGGCAGAACAAGCAGCTCCCTGCACCCGGCTCCACCCGGGGGCCTTTTCTGTCCCCGAGTCAGTTTTTTTCCCGGGCGTTGTGCCAGTGACGAGTGTCTCTGTCTCTCCCTGGTAGATCCCCCCACGGTCACCCTCTCCATCCAGCCCCAGACGGTGCAGGAAGGCGAGCGGGTCGTCTTCACCTGCGTGGCCACTGCCAACCCGGAGATCAGAGGCTACAGGTGAGGGGTGCGGGTGGAACCAGCTGGGATACAATTAAAGGGAAGGTTCTGGGCCAACCTGCTCCTGAATCCAGGCTCCCGCTAGCATCACAGCACTTGGCCTCAGCCCCTGGTGCCTCAACTCTGCCCCATGGATTTGAACCATTGACTGATGGGTTACACAGCTCCACAGCCCATCATCAACCCACTGAGCCACCTCCCTCCTGTGTCTTGTTATGTCTGCCCTCCCCTTCCCCCAAGAAGGAGGAGCCTATCATGTCTGTCCTCCCCCCCCCCCCCGAGGTGAGGGAGTCTCTCATTGTCTGCATTCCCTCCCCCGCAGGTGGGCCAAAGGTGGCGTGATCATCGAAGAAGCCAAGGACAGCAAGTACGAGACGCAGGTGGATTATTCCTTTTTCACGGAGCCCGTCTCGTGCGAGGTGCACAATGATGTGGGAAGCACCAACGTCAGCACTCTGGTGGACGTGCACTGTGAGTGCCATGGGAGGCAATGCGCCCCACTGCTTGGCCTGGGCAGAGACGAGATGGGGCTGTGGCGGCTGGAAGGGGGGGTTCTGCAGGGAGGCGGCTGAGCACAGGCAGAGCCTGGGGTGCTCATTGGCTCCCCAGTTACCAGCCAGCCTAGTGGAGTGTCACCTGAATGCCAAGCCTGGCCCTGAGCACACAGAAAACACGGCCAGTGGTAGGACTCGAACGCGGGATCGTTAGCACCAAGGGCTCAGACCATCTCGCTGCCTAAGCCTCTCAAGCTGTGCCTAAGCAGTCAGCAGCTGCAGGCTAGTGGGAGCCCTGAGCGCACAGGGACACATGGGGCATCTCACACATAAGCCTTGAGCACACCAGGACACACGCGGGGGGGACACGCACAAACAAGCCATGAACACACGTGCACACACACGGACACGCTCACACACGAGCCTTGAGCGCTCCAGGGCACATGCGGGGACACGCACAAACAAGCCATGAACACATGCACACACACGGACATGCTCACACACAAGCCTTGAGCACACCAGGACACACGCGGGGACACACACAAACAAGCCATGAACACACGTGCGCACACACAGACTTGTGTGTGAGCGTGTCTTAAGCACACCAGGACACGTGGAGAGACACATAAACAAGCCATGAACACACGTGCACACACACGGACATGCACACACATGAGCCTTGAGCACAGACATGCACGCATGGGGCATGCACACACACACAAGCCATAAGTACGTGCCGTCACACACACAAGAACACACACGAGCCATGAGCACACACACACATACACACGTGGACACAGACATAAGCCGTGAGCACACACACTCAGGGACGGACACACAGATGAACCACAAGCACTGGGATGAACACACGCGGGGACACATACTCACATGAGCCATGAGCACACCTGGATACACCCCCAGGAACACCCCCACGCATGCAGGGCCGCTGACGTCTCCTCTCTTGCAGTTGCCCCTCGGATCGTGGTGGATCCCAAGCCCACAACCACCGACATCGGCTCAGATGTGACGCTG
The DNA here is from genome assembly GCF_003597395.2 of Chelonoidis abingdonii. Classification (NCBI taxonomy): domain Eukaryota; kingdom Metazoa; phylum Chordata; order Testudines; family Testudinidae; genus Chelonoidis; species Chelonoidis abingdonii. The sequence continues at coordinate 46,770,837 of NC_133779.1, forward strand.
ACATGCGTGTGGGCCGGCAACCCCCCGCTGACCCTCACCTGGACCAAAAAGGAATCCAACATGGTAATTCTCCTCCCAGCACCCCATGGCCCAGGGGCTCACCTGGCCCGTTCCCCATGAGAGGGAGGCGGGTGCTAGCGATGGTGGGTCTCCGCACGCGCCTCCCTCTCATGCTCCACCCTGTGTTTGTGCCCAGGTGCTGAGCAACAGCAACCAGCTCTACCTGAAATCGGTGACCCAGGCTGACGCCGGGCAGTACATCTGCAAAGCCATCGTGCCCAGGATCGGCGTGGGCGAGCGGGAGGTCACCCTCTTTGTCAACGGTGAGGCCCTCTGCCCATGGCATTGGGGAGCAGGCTGTACCCTGGTGTTCACATCCACAGTACCCAGGGATTCATACCCACAGCTTGGTACCCTGGGCACGATGCCCCAGTATTCAGACCCATTACTTGGTACTCTGGGCACAATGCCCCAGTATTCATGCCCATGGCTGGTACCCCGGCACAGTAACCCAGTATTCAGACCCATGACTTGGTACCCCGGCACAGTACCCCAGTATTCATACTCACAGCTTGGTATCCTGGGCACAGTACCTTGCTATTCAAACCCACAACTTGGTACCTTGGGCACAATGCCCAGTATTCATACCCATTACTTGGTACTCTGGCACAGTCCCCCAGTATTTGTGTCCATGACAGGTACCCCGGCACAGTGCCCCAGTATTTGTGCCCACGGCTGTTACCCCTGGCGCAGTGCCCCAGTATTTGTGCCCACGGCTGGTACCCCTGGCACAGTGCCCCGTGCTTGGGACGCTTTGTCTCTCAGATCCCTGCAGCATGACATCCTGTCTCCTACTCCCTCCAGGGATGCTCACCCCAGCCTGCTGCAGCTCCCCGTTCTCGTTAACTAACGAGCCTGGTGACAGCCATGGGGTGTCCGCTCTGTCCCAGGCAGTCTCTGGCTAACGGTGCCTGGTTTAAGCTGCTGTTTCTCTCCCCTCGCAGGCCCCCCGATCATCTCGAGCGAGGCTCTTCAGTACGCAGTGCGCGGTGACCGCGGGAAAGTGGAGTGTTTCATCGGGAGCACGCCAACCCCAGACCGCATTGTGAGTGCTCTCCTCGGGGGGGAGGGGCTCACCACAGGGGGTAGGAAGCGGGGCAACCCGGCCTGGGCTGGGGACCCTCCAACTAACACACCAGGACAGCATCAGCTTCCTGCCTAACCAGGCCCTCGTCACCATGGCCCCCGTGCTTCTCAACGCCCCCTGGGCTGAGGAGGTGTGCCTGGTGCCTGTGCCAGAGAATGGAACCGGCTGGAGCGAAGCCAGTTTATGCACCAACGGCTTCACCAATCCACACTCGCCAGAGTTAGGAACTGCCAGATGTTTGCTCTGCAGTGGGGAGCTGTCCCACGGTCCCTGGCTCTGCTGCCGGAAGAAGGCATGCTGAGAGATTTGGGAAGGACAGTGGTGGCTGGGCTTATCTGTGTCCACCTTGGTTCTAAGCACGGTCAGGCTGGAGAGGCCCTTAGCACAGATGCAAGCTGCCTGGTGCATGCGGACATGAGATGAGCTGCAGTCCTTGAGGGGCTACGAATTTAGCATGGTCAATTTCTCCAGTATGGACTAGCCTAAATTTAATCAGTCATCATGTTGTCCTTGGAGTTTATGCTGTGACAGCCCCGTGGGTAAATCTGAAGCATGAGTCACCACGGGTTGAGACACTGGACCAGGTGGGACCCATCTGTGGGCTCATAAACCTTGCTATACCCTCCAGCCACTAGAGGGAAACAGAGAGTCGCGTTGGCATCAATAACGTGGGAGCTGGTTGGAAAATGGAATTTTTGTTCCGTGGGAAGTTCTGAACTTCCCCAAATTAATTTTTGTTCAGAACTGTAACAAAAAGTTGACATTTTGAAATTTGGTATAGAATGAAATTTCCCCCAAATTTCTCATTGAAACCGTTGAGATGTTTCATTTTGATAAGGCAAAACCGTTTGGTTCTAATAATGTCAATTCTTTTCAACTTGGATATCATATTAAAATAATAAATACAATATCTATTATCTCCAATATAAATACAATACAGTAGAGCTCCTGTTTAGTGAACTAATGGAGGATTGAGGAATTCATAACATCGAAAAGCTCATAAAATTGAACATCTCAAATTTGAGGGTGATTCGGTACATATGTTAATTTATTAATTGTTCAGTGATTGTGTACATAATGAGCGGTAACTGATGGGTTAAGTGTGCTGGATTTTCCTTTATTTGAGAAAAATGCAGCTCTTCTTTGGAGTTGCTAAATCTCTCAGACTTTTCAAACCTCTACAGTTGCTTGAACGTTAGCTGATGGATTGCAGTTGCATTCAGTAGCAGAAAGATGGTTCTTGTAAGCCATCATTCATAAGGTTGATGTTCCTAAAACTGAGGTTCTGCTGTTCACAAATATAATATACTATTAACATTAATATTTCACTATAAAATACAAGTTGAACCAAAATGAATCAAAGTGATGCATTCAAAACGGAACCTTTCGATGTTATGGAAATAAGAATGTTGAAATGATTTATCCACTCTGATGAAATTGACAGGTTCCTGGGAAATATTTCAATTTTGCCCAAACTGCGTTTCTGGTCAGTCAAAAATTTTCAGACCCGTTCTAATTGCACTTGGATATGGCGGCATTGGCTGTGTTGGAGAAGGAAGGGGAGGCTGGCAGAAAAAGGAGGGTGGAATTAGGCCAGAACGGAGGGGTAGTAACAAGCATTGGACATTTGGAGTCAGGGTGTGCAGTTCCCGGAACCCCACCCCTGCTGTATGCTCCCAGCAAACCATCTTTCCCCCGTCACAGCTGTGTTTATTGTTTCATTGCAGTCTTAGGCCGGCTGCATCTCTTTCCCCTTCCCCCTTGGCTGTAAACTGTTAATTGCAAGAGCAGTCGTTGGGTGAGACAGGCACTCGTGTTGACCTTGGCTTTGCTTTGGAATGGGTCATTGGCCAACCTATGGCCAGATCCTGGGTGGAGGGAAGGGAATGTGATGGCTCTACTCAGGTCTGGTCAGAGCTGGTGCTTTGGAATGGAGAGAGCGAAGGAATGACGTGATGCAGGAAACAAAGAAACTGCAGTTTACACAGACAGAAACACTAGCCATCAGCAGCCTGAAGCGAGGTCCTGTTCCAGTTTCACACGAGCACACCCCCTCGTGGGGACACCATGACTTGACTTGTCGTGTGGCTGCAGCGTAGGCTAAGGGAGAGGACCTGGCTGGCAGCGTCTCTTTAAAAAACCCAGCCTCGTTACCGCACCATTAAAGCAGCTCAATTGATAAATAAACACCGCGGCAGGGAAGGCTTCAGTGCAGCCGCCTAAGGTGACCGTGGCTGTACGGCGCGCCCGGGGCATGCTCCGGTCCTGCTTGTGCCGGGGAAGTTACAATGGCCTGTGGGATCGTGGGTGTGTGAAACGTTTATTGCACCATGGCCCTGGGGCGAGCTGTGGGGCTGCAGCAACCGCCTGCATTGGGCTGTTTCCTGAGCTGAATTTGTCTTGGAGCTCGGCAGTGTTAACACTGCTCACATATCGCTGTTTGCTCTGTCTGCATCGCTCCGTCAGTCTCGCCCTCCCTGTCTCTTCTGTTCTTTCACAGCCGTTTGTCTCCGCTCCTGTCTCATCTGCCTGTCGTCTGTCTGTCTGTCCCCATGCGCGCCCATCTACTGCCTGTCTTCTGTCTGTCTGTCCCCATGCGCGCCCATCTACTGCCTGTCTTCTGTCTGTCTGTCCCCAAACGCGCCCATCTAGCGCCTGTCTTCTGTCTGTCTGTCCCCAAACGTGCCCATCTACCGCCTGTCTTCTGTCTGTCTGTCTGTCCCCAAACGCGCCCATCTAGCGCCTGTCTTCTGTCTGTCTGTCCCCAAACGTGCCCATCTACCGCCTGTCTTCTGTCTGTCTGTCTGTCCCCAAACGCGCCCATCTAGCGCCTGTCTTCTGTCTGTCTGTCCCCAAACGTGCCCATCTACCGCCTGTCTTCTGTCTGTCTGTCTGTCCCCAAACGCGCCCATCTAGCGCCTGTCTTCTGTCTGTCTGTCCCCAAACGTGCCCATCTACCGCCTGTCTTCTGTCTGTCTGTCTGTCCCCAAACGCGCCCATCTAGCGCCTGTCTTCTGTCTGTCTGTCCCCAAACGTGCCCATCTACCGCCTGTCTTCTGTCTGTCTGTCTGTCCCCAAACGCGCCCATCTAGCGCCTGTCTTCTGTCTGTCTGTCCCCAAACGTGCCCATCTACCGCCTGTCTTCTGTCTGTCTGTCTGTCCCCAAACGCGCCCATCTAGCGCCTGTCTTCTGTCTGTCTGTCCCCAAACGTGCCCATCTACCGCCTGTCTTCTGTCTGTCTGTCTGTCCCCAAACGCGCCCATCTAGCGCCTGTCTTCTGTCTGTCTGTCCCCAAACGTGCCCATCTACCGCCTGTCTTCTGTCTGTCTGTCTGTCCCCAAACGCGCCCATCTAGCGCCTGTCTTCTGTCTGTCTGTCCCCAAACGTGCCCATCTACCGCCTGTCTTCTGTCTGTCTGTCTGTCCCCAAACGCGCCCATCTAGCGCCTGTCTTCTGTCTGTCTGTCCCCAAACGTGCCCATCTACCGCCTGTCTTCTGTCTGTCTGTCTGTCCCCAAACGCGCCCATCTAGCGCCTGTCTTCTGTCTGTCTGTCCCCAAACGTGCCCATCTACCGCCTGTCTTCTGTCTGTCTGTCTGTCCCCAAACGCGCCCATCTAGCGCCTGTCTTCTGTCTGTCTGTCCCCAAACGTGCCCATCTACCGCCTGTCTTCTGTCTGTCTGTCTGTCCCCAAACGCGCCCATCTAGCGCCTGTCTTCTGTCTGTCTGTCCCCAAACGTGCCCATCTACCGCCTGTCTTCTGTCTGTCTGTCTGTCCCCAAACGCGCCCATCTAGCGCCTGTCTTCTGTCTGTCTGTCCCCAAACGTGCCCATCTACCGCCTGTCTTCTGTCTGTCTGTCTGTCCCCAAACGCGCCCATCTAGCGCCTGTCTTCTGTCTGTCTGTCCCCAAACGTGCCCATCTACCGCCTGTCTTCTGTCTGTCTGTCTGTCCCCAAACGCGCCCATCTAGCGCCTGTCTTCTGTCTGTCTGTCCCCAAACGTGCCCATCTACCGCCTGTCTTCTGTCTGTCTGTCTGTCCCCAAACGCGCCCATCTAGCGCCTGTCTTCTGTCTGTCTGTCCCCAAACGTGCCCATCTACCGCCTGTCTTCTGTCTGTCTGTCCTCAAACGCGCCCATCTACCCGCCTGTCTTCTGTCTGTCTGTCCCCATGCGCCCCCATCTACCCACCTGTCTTCTGTCTGTCCCCATGCACGCCCATCAACCGCTTGTCTTCTGTCTGTCCCCAAACGCGCCCATCTACCCGCCTGTCTTCTGTCTCTCTGTCCCCAAACATGCCCACCTAGCCGCCTGTCTTCTGTCTGTCTGTCCCCAAACGCGCCCACCTAGCTATCTGTCTTCTGTCTCTCTGTCCCCAAACGCGCCCATCTACCCTCCTGTCTTCTGTCCGTCTGTCCCCAAACGCGCCCATCCACCCTCCTGTCTTCTGTCTGTCTCCAAACGCGCCCATCTACCCGCCAGTCTTCTGTCTGTCTGTCCCCAAACGCACTCATCCACCCGCCTGTCTTCTGTCTGTCTTTCCCTCTACAGATCTATCTGTCTATCCAGATAGCTCCATACACTGCCATATATCTATCTGTTTGTCCATCTATCCCCATATACACCCGTCTAACTGGCCCTGGACACACCCATCTATCTACCCATCGATCTGTTGACAGAGCCCTGTGCCCCCTCCGTTATCCCCAAGTTGCAGGTGATGGCTGAATGGAGGAATCTCACCATGATCCTTCCACACACCCGTTCGGTTTGGGACAGGAACTGAAGGGGACGATCGTATCCTACTGGAGCCGCAGGGGGCTGGTGGGCTGTAGTGACCCAGCTGGGATTTGGCCCGAATGCTCGGGTTCTCCGGGGCTTAGAGGAAGTATGATGGAGCAGGAGCTCTCGGCCCCAGGTGCTAACCAGACCTTTCTCCCTTTCGCATGCCCCGCCCGGCGATAGGCCTGGGCCTGGAAGGAGAACATCCTGGAAGCTGGCACGCTGGAGCGCTACACGGTGGAGAGAACCAACACGGGTAGTGGGGTCCTCTCCACCCTGACCATCAACAACGTGATGGAGGCCGATTTCCAGACCCGCTACAACTGCACGGCCTGGAACAGCTTTGGGCCAGGGACGGCCATCATCCAGCTAGAGGAGAAAGGTAGGGGGGCACGGGGCGACGCAATCAGGGCACAGCAGGGACAGAGCTAGAGGGAGCCAGGTGCCTGGGATTAACTCCCAGATCTGGGAGGGGAGTGGGGTCTAGCAGTTAGCGCACAGTGGGCAGGATACCTGGGTTCTATCCTCAGCTCTGGGAGGGAGAGGGAGGGGTCTAGTGGTTAGTTCATGGGGGAAGGGCAGGACGCCTGGGTTCTATCCCAAGTTCTGTGAGGGACTTGTGCCTAGTGGTTAGAGTGGGACCCAGGATCTAGTCACAGCTCTAGGAGGGGAGCATGAACCAGGTTTACAGCAGATCAGGAATGGGGAGCTCTGTGTTCCCTTCCCAGCTCTGGGGGACAGTGTTGTCTGATGGTTAGAGCAGGAGGCTGGGTAGGTTCCTTGTTTCTCTGCCACTGACAGTGTGAGACCTTGGGCAGCTCTCTCCCCCACTCCGTGCCTCAGTTTCCCCCTTGGGGGAGCAGGGCTAACGATACCAACCTGGCGGGTTGTGCAGTGAGCCTGTCACAATTGCCAGGCACTTTGCCACCCCCAGTGACCTGCACTAAGGGCCATGGGAAACCCTCCCTTCCCTTGAAACCAAGACCCAGAAGAGACAGACATCACAGCCTGGGCAGCACCACCCCATGCTGCTGGGACCTCCCAGCCTAGGAGGGGATCCTGCTCCATCTAGGGGCAGGCAGGGGCTAAGGGGCAAGGATGGACGGGCTAGGGAGGGGGCAACGCAGCTCCCCCAGCTAACCCACCCCCATGCCCCCTGCAGAAGTCCTGCCTGTGGGCATCATTGCCGGAGCCACCATCGGGGCCGGCATCCTCCTCATCTTCTTCCTCGTCGCCCTGGTCTGCTTCCTCTACCGGCGCCGCAAAGGAAGTGAGTGCAGGGGAGGGTGGAAGAATTCCCGGGAACCCTCTTCAACTCAGCCTGGAGGCTAGGAAGGAGGGGAACAGCTTCAGACTGCCCTAGCCGGCACTACCAGCCATTCAAGGGACAGGCAGGGATAGGACCAAGCAGCTGTGTGGTCTATAGGCGCCACAGCTGGATGCATCCCCCCCCCACACACACACACTGTGCCAGTCTGAGGGCTGATGTCCCCTCACCCCAAGCCCAGGACGGAGCATGAGGCCCACAAGCAGCTTCGTCCACTGGGGGTGCCCCTTGGAACGCCCGCGCCACCAGTAAGCAACGGGAATGGCCACGGCTCCTTGGCGCCGGGTGCTGGGCATAGGCAGGTGCCCACGGTGCCAGGTGTTGGGGCCAGGAGCAGCTTGAAGGGGGAAAGCCTTGCTACAGGGGGATGCTTCCTCTGGGCCCATGGGGTCCCTGGCCAAGGTCCCGTCCCAGCAGGGGGGACTGGCGGCTTTGGGGGCTTCCTAGGAAGGAGGCCAGTTTCTCCAGGCCGGGGGAAGGGTGAGTCCAGGGCCCCTGACAGCCAGGGCTCTGGGCTGGGGTCTCCAGCTAGGAGAGGCCGGAGTGCAGCTGGCAGAGCCCCCCGTCCATCCGTCCATCCGTGTTTCTCACAGGCCGCAAGGACGTGACCCTGCGCAAGCTGGACATCAAGGTGGAGACGGTGAACCGGGAGCCCCTGACGCTGCATGCGGACCGCGAGGAGGACACGGCCAGCGTCTCCACAGCAACTCGCGTCATGAAGGCCATCTACTCGGTGAGGGCCCCCCAGGGCCCCAGAACGAGCCCAGCAGCACAACAGAGCGAGACAATTCACTACTGCTCAGGGCACCTGTGGGACCGAGAGTGTGTTAGTGGCTGGAGTGGTGAAGAAGGCGGCTGGGAGCCAGGACATCTGGGTTCCCTCCCTGGGACTGGGAGTGTGGTCTGGGGATTAGAACAGGGAGGCAGGACTCCTGGGTTCTGGGGTCTCCTAGCTGCACCCTTCACAAGAGGGAGACCAGCCTGGCACCCATCAGACAGTCCAGCCATGCCCCATGGAGCCATCCACGTCTAGCCACCCTGGGCTGTAGCCGCTGCGCGTGCCCCCGAGGGCCGGGGTGGGCAGTGTAACTCCATGATGCTTTGTCTCTGTGATCCATAGGGGTCGATGACGCTATTGCTGGCTCTGTCCTTTAGCTCAAGCAGTAGCAACTCAGGTGTTAACTTTCAAAGGTCCCAGGTTTGATCCCTGGTGCTGCCGACCCAGAGTACAGGACTTGGACTCCTGGGTTCTCTACTGATCTGTGAAGGGAGTGTGGGCTAGTAGTTAGAATAGGGAGCCTAGATTCCTGGGTCCCATTCTCAGCTGGTTACATCAGTGCCCCCCAGAGTGTGGGGAGGAGCCACAGACTGGGATGACTTGGGGGCTGGGGAGCCAAGCGGCCGGTGGGCTAAGGCAGAGCCACGGCGGGGAAGCTGATGGGCCCCTTTTCCATCTCCCTCGACAGTCGTTCAAGGACGACGTGGACCTGAAGCAGGATATGCGGTGCGACACCATCGACACGCGGGAGGAGTACGAACTCAAGGTCTGGCACTGCCCCCCCGCAGACTCCTGTCGGCTGAGTGTGCAACGGAGCGTGTGCGCTTGGGCAGGGGAAAGCGGAGTGCGGGGGAGTGATGGTGCCAAGCTGCCTGAGCGCACTAGCGACTGTGCTTGCGTGCGAAGGGTTGTGTGATGGTGTGTGCACGTCAGCAACTCTGTGTGTGGATGGGATTACATGTGTCTCTCTCCTGGGAGTGAGAGCCAGGACTCCTGGATTCTTTTCCGAGCTCTGGGTGGGAAGGGAGTGGGGTCTAGTGGATAGAGCAGGGGACTGGGAGTCAGGACTCCTGGGTTCTTTGCCCAGCTCTGCCCCTGGAATATTCCACAGGCACCCAGAGCTTTGCCCTGCCCCATGTGAGTGCCCTGGTGCTGCCTGAACCTGCCCCTCTCCTTTCCCCTTCCAGGACCCAACCAATGGCTACTACAACGTTCGTGCCCACGAGGACCGTCCGCCCTCCCGCACCGTGCTCTACGCTGACTACCGCACCCCGGGCCCCGCTCGCTACGACATGCGCCCCTCCTCCCGCCTCTCCCACTCCAGCGGCTATGTCCAGCTGAACACCTATAGCCGGGGCCCCGCGTCGGACTACACCACCGAGCCAGCCCCGGGGCCCCCGCCGGGCACTGCCACGGGCGAGACGGCCAGCCAGCTCTCCTACGAGAACTACGGTGGCCACGCCGCCTTCCCACCCAGCGCCGGCTACGCCACCTATCGCCTGGGCTACAGCCAGCCCCCCCCGCCCACCCTGGACCGCGCCCCCTACGACGCCTACGACCCCATGGGCAAGTACGCCAGCGCCACCCGCTTTTCCTACACCTCCCAGCACTCGGACTACGGGCAACGGTTCCAGCAGCGGATGCAGACTCACGTCTGAAGAACCTGGGGGCTGTGGGGGGACAATCCTCATTGGACACATAAGGGGGGGTCACAGGTACTTTGTGACTGTCCTCTGATATTCAGGGGCTTTTCCTGAACCCCCCACGTCCACCCCTCCAGCAGCAGGATTCTCAGCCTGCCCGGCGACTGCACCCCTAACCGCCTGGATTCAGGGGACCCTGGCATCTGGCTGACTCTGGGGACCCTCTTCCCCTATATCTGAGCTTCCATCCAGCCACCTATCATGTTGTCTTTGTTCGTTCTTTTCAGCCCATGTTTCGAGGGGCCAGTGCCCTCCCCGACTGGAAGGAAAACCAATTTTTGAGGGGCTGGGGAGCCTCACCCCCACCCCTGCCCTGCTCACGTGTGGCTGGAGGCTGGAGAAAGCGTGTTGGTAGCTGCAGGGGGGGAGATTCCCTCCCATGGCCTGGATCTGGAAACTTGCCCCTGGCCACGCTGGGGAGACCCGATTTCTTTGCCACGCGTCGGATCTTTGAGGGGAGACGGGCCAAGAGCTGAACTCCGCCCGGGTGAAAGGTTGTGACAACAAGGGCAGGGAGGGTTGTGGGGCAGCGGAGGACCAAGCGGCGGCTGGGGGTGGCTGAAGGCAGGCGAGGCTGTGCATTGCCCAGGGGCCGTGGGATCCCTGGGGTCTGCAACAGGCTCCTCACAGCTCGGCCGTTGGAGGCAGAGAGTCGTGCCGTCTCCGGCTCCCAGGGCATGATGGGTCTCGCCACAGGGGGCACAGCGCTCTAGATGTGAACACGCCCGGGCGGGGGGCTGGTGCCTGTCGGCCGGCAGGCCGGCTAACCCTGCAGCCAGCCTCCGAGTGGGCAAAGGGCTTTAATCCCACCTCAGCGCCCATTGCTCAGCGCCTGGCAGGACCGGCCCTAATGTGGAAGACTAACCTGGAGCAGCAGCTTTTGATCTAGGCCATACCTGGGACCCCCATCCAATACCAGGACCCCCTATTCTAGAGTAGGGTCCCATGTCCAATACCGGGACCTCCTATACAAATCCTCCCTCTTCCATACTGGGACGCCCCCTACAGTACAGGTACTCCCTACCCTATCCCTTTCCCATATTGGGATCCCTCCTGCCCCACTTAGCAATATGGGCAGGGTGAAATGCTCGTGACCCCTACGTTGCGAATCCCTGACCTAGATGGTGCTGCTGGCCCTAGGGAGAAAGGTCAGCCCCACACCCGAGTGCTTCCATTCACGACAGCACAAGCCAGACCCCGGCCAGTCCGGTGTCTCTCAGGGTGGCCGGATCCCTTACCGCTTGCACCCGAAATTGGATCCCTCCTCCACATGGCGTTCCTCTTCAAAAGAAAGCAGGGGTCCCCGATCTCTCCTCCAGTACCCCGTCCGTCCAGGGCCGAGCTGACTCCGTCCCCCCATCCCTAGCACTTTGAATACGTTTCTTTGGGTTTATGTTGGGTTTTTTTATATATATATTTTATATGGGGGGGGTTGATTGGTTGGTTGGTTTTTTTCCTCCGAAAGGACCAATTGGAATCCTGCCTCTTCCACCATTTCCTGTGCCTTGAACTTCAGCTTTATTTGACCCGTCAGCGTTCGCTTGCGCGGTGGAACCGAGCGAAGGGGGCAGGAGCGCTGGCAGGGCAAAATGTTTTAGGGGCTGGTGGCACCCTGGGGTGGGGAAGCTGGAGGCTCATGTCTCCCCCTAGTGTCTGGCACCGGCCACTACAACAGCCTGTCCCCGAGGCCAGGGGAGGAGCTGCCCCTTTAGCCTGAGGCATCAAGAGCTGTGTTTTTAGAGCTGAAGGTCACGAGTTTCATTCCCCGCGGCGGACGCAGTCTCCACTGACAATAGGGGCTTTCCAGGGCTGCCCATTGAGAAATGATGGGGGCCCTTGGATTTCCCAGGGTTGTTAGTTTGGTGGGAGTAAGGGGTATCCTTCAAGCTTCCCAAGTATCCCAGTGAAGCTGCACCCCACTCCTGGAAGGGATTGGGGGGCTCTGTTTTCAAAGCCTGGCAGTGCCATTCCCCAGCCAGGTAGAGGGGGCACTGATGAGCGACACTAGGTCTCGCCCTGCAGTGTGAGCAATGCAAGTCCTAAGCAGCACTGAGCAGGACCCCGGCACCAACCTTCACTGCCCTTTCCACCATTGCTCCATTAGGGAGCAGGACTTGAACCCAGGCCCAACTTCTCCACAGTGACGCCCGGCCCAGCTATCGAACTCTGATCTCCCGCATGGCTGGGTAGAGTACAAAGCCACCAGCCCTGTCTTGCCTGTTTCATCCTAGTATCTACTGGTGTGGCTGGGCCGTTCCCGCCCTGGGCTGCAGCATTTCTGGATCTTTTCCTGTGACCTTGCAGCGTCGGTTTCGTTTGCACAGATCGGGGCCTTGATTTTAAGTACAGATAACACCCTCCCACACCCTTATGTTACAGAGCCATTCAGATACTGTACAGCCGTGAGCCGCGTGGGTTATCAGCACGTCAGCAGAAGGGGTGAGCCGTGGTTATAGCGGCCGCTTGGTCAGCTGGAGCCTATAACAATCTAGACCGGTGGGGTCGCCATTTATTAAAACATCACTTGACCTTTTATTTACCCTGTTTGGAAGCAGCTGGAATTTGGTCGTCTCCCCTGATATGGGCTTTTCCTGCCCTATGTATGGGACTTATCCAGCGGCCATTAACCTGGCACCTGAGAACTTCACAGTCTTCACTGTGCTTTTCCTCACACCCCCTTGTGAGGCTGGGCAGGGCTGGTCTCTGGGGCACCTGGCACTGGCCACTGTCGGAAGGCAGGACACCGGGCTAGATGGACCCTGGGGCTGACCTCGGATGGCCATTCTTAGGGTCTTAGCCCCATGGTACAGATGGGGAACTGCAGCCCAGAGACCCAGATTTTTACAGGTGTTTTCCTGTAGCTGCACTCAGCATCGCAACGCCTAATTGATTTAGGAACCCAGATCATTTCCAAAGGGGTTTAGGCACTCCAGAGCCTAACCCTCATGGGCAGCTGATGGGACTTTTGCTCCAAAGTACCTAAATCCTTTTGGAAGCTGAGTTTTAGCTCCCAAATGAGTTAGGTGTTGCAAAACTGGGCACAACACTGCCCAGTATCTGGCTCAGTCATGCGCCCTGGGTCAGATGGGAGAACAGAGTTGACTCTGGGTCTACCTGGTCTCAGGATAACAACCTGATCCAGGGACCAGCTCTTACCACGCCACTTTCAGGAGTCACGTTATTTTGAACTTCAGCTCCCCCACCCCTTAGTAATACATTTCTAGCTCTTCTGTTTTTAAAGAAAAGAACCCAGGCTTTAACCACTAGACATCACACTCCTCCCAGCACCTGCAAACATGACCCTGAAAGATTCAGAGAATCAAAAGAACCCAGTTTTTTCCCAGCTCATGATTTGTGGGAGGTCTGATTTGCGATCTGTGAATGGTTGAGATTGGCAGCACAGGCAGTGGGATCTTAATATAAAGTCTGAGCCAAATCTGGCACCGGGGTCCATGACTGGAGCCAGGGGCTGCTGCAGTAGAAATAATAATGACTAATAGTCATCATAAGTAACAAACCAGTGCTGGCTAATTTGCTGGCATGAGTTGGTCATGTGAGAAGGGTTTTTTTTTATATGAATGTATCTAAATATATATTTGATATAAATATCCTGCCAAGCAAATTCTTGAAAGCCAGAAGCACATGTTCTTAATGCTCAGCGGTATATAATTATAGATCAACGCCCCCACAAAACTGCTGCTTTGAGGCAGACAGCTGGCATGGGAAATTTCAGCCCGAAGGGTTAACGTCTGCATGTTCTAAGCAACTGAAAACAGGGTCTTAGAATGGAACGTGTTGGGCAACCTTAACTCTAGGGGGTGCGCCAGGCAGCCTGCAGAGATCGTGGGGTTTGGCTGGGCGTGTGTAGAGGGCCGTGGAAAATGAGGGCAAAGCAATGATTCCTCGAGGGAGAGGGTTGTGTCTGGGAGGGGGAGCTGGGGAAAAGCCGTAGGGTGTAGCGGGTCCTAGAGCTCAAATCCTGAGAGATTTGTTTTTTCGCTTGATCTCAGTCTGGCTTCAGGGTTTGAATGGCCCCTGGATGGCTCCCCCTCGCTTCCCTCTCTTGAGCATTTGTGCTCTGCAGTGTAAACCTGCTTGTGGCTAACTCCAGTTCACGGGGACTGGCTTCCAGGGGCGAGAGCCAGGACGCCTGGGTTCTATTCCCAGCTCTGGAAGGGGAGGGAGGTCTAGTGGTTAGATCAGAGGACTGGGGGTCAGGATTCCTGGGTCCTATTCCTAGCTCCGGGAGGGGAGGGGAGTCTAGTGGTTAGATATGGGGACTGGGAGTCTGGACTCCCAGGGATGGAGTCTAGTAGGTTACAGGAGTCAGGACTCCTGGGTTTTACCTGGTTTGTGTTGGTTTACCTGGTGTAACCCAACCCATGGGGTGTTCTGTCTCCCCCTAGTGGCAGCTTGGCCGCACAACTAGAGATCGAGGCGCCTGCCACAGCTTGGCTACCAGATGAGCTCAGGGCTAGCAGAGGCTCAGGTATCAAGATTCAGAGGTTCCCACGTACAATTCCTGCTGTCGACAGCCCACCCAAGGGTGCGGGATTACAGGCTTAAGCAGGGGTTTGCATGAGTAACTTTAAATTATTTTCAGTCAAATCGGTGCAAGTACTGTGTGTGGAGCAGCCGCTGGGAGCCCAGTTCCCGTGGAATGTCACGGGGAGTTGGGTGCCAAACTCCGTTTGGTTGCTTTGCATCCCCCAACAGAGCCCCCCTTGGGCAGCTGGACGTTGGGAACAGTTCGGCCATGACGGCGCCAGGTTAGCTCAGTGCTGGAAGTCAGCACAGGATACTGCCAGGCGCAGGCAGGTTCCTCTCCATTCGGGACCTCGGTGATGGGTCGGGCGGCGTTCTCTGTCTGCCTTGTCCCACAGCTCTAGAGGGGTCTCGTCAGTTGAGCCCAACACCTAGGCGGTCTTTCCTTTGCATCAGGGCACTGGGGCTGTGGAGAGAAACAGGCCCCGGCAGTCAGGAACAACCCACCCCTTGGTTCAGTTCACTCCCTCTGGTGCTAATTCACAAGCCTTCACCCTTGCCAGAACCCTCCCCCCACCCCCCCAGCCATGGCTGAGTGCAAGGGTGGGGGAGCAGACCCAGCATCACCCACTTTGAAGGAGTTAACCTTGACCCCCTCCCCCTCGAAGGTACCTTTAAAACAGGCCTGATCCTGCAAGGCCCTGAGCCCGAGCCCAGGAACCGCACTCGCGGCCTGCAGCTTTAATTCAGGCGTCGCCACTATCAGGCCACGTGGCTTTTTTTCTTCCCCAGCGGTGCCTGTGGGGACCCCCCCGTGACCCCCGTTCTCCCTCGCCCCAGTCTAGAGCGGGGGGGAAGCAGTGCGACTGGCCTTCCCCCCGACGGTGCCGGGATCCTCTTTAGCAATAGCAACCCTCACTGCCATGACACAGAACTGTGCAAAGCCTGGAGCCGAGCGGCTTTACATGCAGGATCGTCTCCGAGGTTATGCAGCCCCTGCCCTCCACATGCAGTACTTCCAGCTCATTCCTAAATGCCCAGGCTCATTGGATCCCCCACGGGAATGTGGGTGGGGGGGAAAGGGGGAGGATTTTTCTTAGCACAGGCCCTTTTAGATTTCTAGAGACATGTATCTGTGATTCCCCTGCACCCCTTGCCTGGCCCCACCTTGGATTATTTTTTTCATTTTCCTTTTTTTTTTTTTAAATATTATGTACTATATTTTTAGTCTTAAACACGATATATTATATATATTTAATTTTTTATATATATAAAAATATAAATGTTACCAAAAGAAGAGGTTGTGTATTGCCTTTGTTGCATGCAAGTGATGCCCAGGGGGAGGAGACAGGAGTGTGTGTATGGATAGGGGGTGTTACGCATTTGGGACCGAGGTAGCGTTCTCCCCACTGGACAGAGAGGGGAAACTGAGGCACGAGGAGGGGGAAGTTAGAAGCATAAAGACTGTTGAGGGGCTGGGCAGAAGCGATTTACTCAAGGTCGCTGGCGATAGGCCACAGCCCCACCTGTGCCAGGCTGCTTACTTCTCCAGGTGGGAGACTGAGCTAGGCCATGTGACAGGAAGATCATGTGACTAAGGCCAAGGGATATTAGGGAGCATGATCAAGCCCAGGTACTCACCTGTCAGGCCAGCCAGCACCTCTCCTGCCAGGTGGGACCCGGAGGGCCAGGCTGGGAAGCTGCAGGGGGGTGAGGGAACGTCTGCCCAGCACAGTTGGCACTCAGGTCCTGCTCCTAACCCGACTCCTATCTGCACACAGCAATCCCTGGTCTGGCAGGGTGGGGTGGTCGCTTACCTGCTGCTGGAGCTAGTGAATGGGTCAATGGGGATTTCCTGCCTCAGAGCAGGAACACAGACCCTGGGGCTAGGGGCCGGGGGGCTCTCTAGTTTGCACTTGAAAGACTTTGCTTCCTCTCCAGGGGCAACTGGGACGGGGGCCGCAAAAGGGGCCAGCCGGCCTAAAGCCAAGCCCAGCCCCTGGACGGAAGCATCTCTTGACCGTGGGAAGGGTGAGGGCTGATAGAAATGCTGTAAAAATGTAATTAACTAGACCCTCCCCACCCCCCAAGGCAGAGACTCTTATCTTCTATCGCTTGGGAATGGTTTTTGAAGAGTCCTGAGAGAAGGAGAAACTGAGGCAGGGTGCTGCAGCGCCTCCCCAAGCCACGAGGGCCCCCTGGGAGGCCTCTGGGCTGTTTAGCCACCCAGTGGCAAAGCCAGGTTTCCTGAGTCTCAGGCCAGTGCTCTGCCCACTAGCCCACACTGCCTTCCCTTAAGTAACCTAGCCCCAAGACTTTGAGTGCCTTGAAGAGAAGGCCCCCGGGGCCTCGAGCTTGACTGGCTCTACCAGTGTCCCCTGTGTGTGAAAGGCAGCAGGCTTCCGATTCACACCTGTGAGATGTGTGGGTTGCCCCTCTGAAGAGCAGGGAGACGGGATCTGGCCTTAGACACTTGAGCGACATTGGCAGACCTGGGGACGGGGTGCCCAAGGCTGGATTTATCAGGGGGGCTTCAGTGGGGATGAGGGGGGGCTTGGCAGAGCTGGGGGCAGGGAGCAATTGCAGGGAGGCGCTGGATTTACCCTCTTTTTGCACCGCAGCATTTGGGGCCGTTACCAAGCGGGTTTTGCTTGGGTCAGTTCCTCACCCTTAGTAATAAAAGGGTGGCGGTGGGGCGGGAACTTGTGAAGCGAGCAGCGGAATTGCTTCTAGAGCAGAAGGCTTTCCACGAAGCATTGGGAGGGGGGGCCCTTTCACCCAGCCTGATTCTCCTCAATCCCTCGTTAGTGCTGCCTGTAGCTTCCCCCGCAGCCACGCTGGGCCGCCCCCTGCACTTTCCCCCGGTCCCTGCTTAATTAGCAATGTTCTAGTTGCTTCTCTCCAACAGCTCCCCCGGTAGCAGCTCTCTCCCAGGACCCTGCCAATGTAGCGGCTAGGATTTCTCCTGGGGGGCATCTGGCACTCAGCACAGCCTGGAATCAGGCACCAAACAGCTCCTGCTCATGGCTGAGAGGCTGGATCCTGGGGTCAAAGAATGTGGGAGGCTGGGCAGGGTTTGGATATTCTGCCCCAGATCCTCTCCTGCACAACCCGCCCCCCCCCCCCCCCCTTAATGTCTGATCTCACCCTCCATGTTCTCCCTTTTCCTAACATCGGTGCTCTCTCTGCTGCAGCCCCCCTGCCATCAAAGGGGAATGAAGCCTCTGTTACGGTGTAAGCTCCTTGGGGCAGGAACTCTCACTCTGTGTCTGTGCAGCTCTCGGCACGATGGGGCCCTGATCTCAAGTGGCCTCTCCAGGTGTTAACATAATCCCTTGACCTCGAGCAGCTGGTCCGTGGCTGGCAAAACACACCCATGTCCCCTCCCCTCCCCGTGCCAGGGCTCACACGGGCTCCACTGACCTATTTCGCAGAAGCTGGGAGCGGATGCCAACATGGGCGAGACGAGCACCGCTGTGAATTACATGGAGCTGAGGCATTGGGTTGCTGGTTGTTTTGTTTTGTGTTTTTTCCAGGCAACCCTGCAAATGGGCTGGCTTAATGATTTTGTTTCTCGACAAATGTAGCCTATTACTTTGTGTGTTTGCACGCCTGGTTTATTATGCATGAGCCAGGCACTTTGCCTGCTGCTCCCGGGACCCATCTGAAAAACAAAAAGGTGCTTCGTCAATCTTAATGGCTTTTGCTGGAGCAAGGGATGAGCGATGGAGAGCTGGATAAATAGCTGGGGAGGTGTATGGGGATGGATGGCTGGAGAACTGGAAAGCAGGATGAATGGATGGCTAGACAAGATAGATGCTGGTTTCTTCTCTCAGTAGCCCTGATCCCATATGTTAGAATCAAACTCTATTGCAGCCCCCAAATCTCTCCTTCAGGAGCAACGACCTCCCTTCTAGCGGCACTAGGAGGTGATCTAGGAAGCTTTAAAATTGCACCTGCCCAGAGTCTAAAAAATCTCTGAAATTCAACTTCTGGAGGCTTCTCTCCATAGCGAAGCAGCATTGTTTCCCCAGGAAATCAATCTCACCAGCCGGCTAATTTATGCCAGGCGCCCAAGACATATTCTAATTTATTCTACCAGCTGAAATGCACAGCAGCTCCTCTCAGCTGTACAGAAATCTCACTCCTTGGTCTCCCCTCTCGTTCTCCTTCCCTGCAGACGCGACAAGGCTGCAGCCTTCAGAAGAGCCGACAAGGGGAATTTCTCTTCCTTTCGCTGCAATTCCAGCGCATTTGTTCTCACCTTGATGCGACGTGCCCCGGGTGAGCGCATCAGATGAAAGGGACGGGTCTGCGCCAACGTTCAGAGGCTGCAGAAGAAAAAGACACCTGGACTAAGCAGAGGAACTAGCAGACCCAACAAAAAGCCCAGTTATGGGGATAAAACACTGAGCTGGGACCCTGGAGGTCCAGGTTTGGTTCCTGACTCTCCCATGGTTTCCCTGTGAGAGCCTGGACAGGTCACTGAAAAGCCTGATTTTTTCCAGAGGGGTTGATCACCTGTCCTCAGCCGCTCTGAAAATCAAACCTAGAATCTCCTTGCGCCTCTGCCTAGGTACTGAAATGGCCCTTGTAACCAAAGTATTCATGCTCCTCCATTTTGATCCTATTTAGCCTCACCGCTAAGGTAGGCTGTTGTCCCCGTTGTACAGATGGGGAACTGAGGTGCAGAGACTTGGCCATGGTCACTCGGGCAATCTGTGGCAGAGCAGTGGATGAACCTAGGTCTCCTGAATGCTGCCTCGGGCAGCGGAAAGATGGCAGGAGCCACAGTGGGTACATCTACACTGCAAAGAAAAACCCAGGGTGCCGTGTATCAGAGCCTCGGGCAGCCCACTTGAGCTGCAGAGCTTAAACTAGCAGTGTAGACCTCTGGGCTCGGCAAAGGAGGAATGTCTACGCTGGTAAGTTTAGCTCCACAGCCCAAAGCTGGCGAGACTGGATCAGTTGGCCTGGGCTCTGCAATTCGGTGCCCTGGGTTTTTCTTTGCACTGAAGACCTAGTCTGTTCCCTGGCCACCCCTGCCCACTTTTGGCTGGACGCTGTTCTCCAAGGGGCCCAAATTCAACCTCCTGTCCACGCAGGATAACACAAGTGGAAAGTTGATGTAAACTCTCATGGGGAGGGTAGCAAGCAGAGATCAGTGGATCAGGGACTTGGGAGGAAAGATGGGCCATATTTTTCAGCTGAAACCTTTTCTTTCTCTTGTTGAAAAATGCAGCATCAGGTCGATCAAAACAATTCATGAATTCAGGTTGATTTCACTGAATAGTTGTGATTGGCGGGGGGGCGGGGAATCTCTGACACTTTTGAAACGTAAGTTTTGACGTTTCACTTTTTATTTTGAAACTGACTTCAATGTTACTTTTGAAAATGTATTTAAAAAAAAAAGTTCTAACAAAACATTTCATTCAACCTGAAACTTTTTTTTTTTTTAAACTTTTCAGTTCACTGGAAAATGTTCATTTTGAGTTAGTCCAAAACAATTCCGCACCCACCCCCCCCCCCCCCCCCCCCCCCTCTCCCTGCCGTCCCACCCACAAACAACACAACAACCACAACAGTCCGCATGATTTACCCAGCTTGAGCCAGGAGCCCTGGATTTGAGTCCTGACTCTTGTCTCCTGCTGTGTGACCGGTTTATTCCCTGGGCACTGCTTTGCGTGGAGATCAACAGATGAAAAGGGCTCCATAAGCCCTGGGTAACATTCTTACTATTATTAAGGCAGAGACAGTGAGCGGCAGATGAGAGCAACTTCTTTAGCTGATTATTGTTGTCAGTGACAGTCCCGCCCTTTGCAGCCCACTCAGCACAGACAGGGGCCCAGGAAATTACAGGTCTGTCCCTCCCACCTTGAAATCCTGACATGAACACACTCAGCTGATGAGCTAGCAGAAGCCTTTTGTCTTTCCCCAATATTCTGCCTGAGTGATGACCAGGGGCTTGGAGAGAAATGTACCTTTGCATCCCTCGGCCTTCTTGGAAAATAGCTCGCTGCAAGGTGCGAGCAGGCTAGGATTTAGCTCCGCACCGTCCCTGATAGTTACATCAGGTTTAAATAAATAAAACACACACACACACACCCCATCATTTGTCTCCCAGCACCTGATGATAATGTGCTGCAACCAGAGAGATGGTTCCTGCGTCTGCTTGGGCTGGCAGGCTGGAATGGAATCTTTCAGCCCCACTGCTATCTGGGCTGGGGAGAAGTATCCCTTGATTTCTCTCCTAATAAGTCAGGCAGACCTGGCAAGGAACAGACAAGCTCAGGGCTAAGGACGCTATTTCCAAAGTTTACCAAGGAACCGTATGGCTCTACGAATTCCTCCATTCTCCCCCGCAAGCGTCCCAGTAACGTTTGCTCAGAGGAGACCCATTAAACAGCCCTAAGAGAAAAGGGAGAGGAAGATAAAACATCCATGGAAGTGATATGGGTTGGGGTTTAGGAAGACAGCATGTAACTTGGGATGTCTGGGTTCTTTCCCCAGATCTGGGAGCAAATGTGACCTACTGGATAGAGTCAGGACTCCTGGGCAGCATCCCCAAGCAAGCGAGTGTTGAGTAGTGCTTGAACCAGGACTGGAGGGCCAGGACTCCTGGGTTCTGTTGCCCTCTCTGGGAAGGACTGTTGTGTAGTGGTTAGAGCAGGGGCGTGGCGATCAGGACTCCTGGGTTCTATTTCCACTTCAGTCACTGCTCTGCTGCATGGCCTTGAGCAAGCTGCAATTTAGCCTTTCTGTTCCTTAGTTTCCCCATCTGTAAAATGGGGAAACCAAATTCCTACTGCACGGATGGAGGCGGGGGGCTGAATTAGGGTTTGCAAAGCACTCCAGGCCTCCCCTATGGAAGATGCTGCGTGTAAAGTGCTAAGTATTGTTGGTGTCGTCCCAGCCTCGAAAGGGAATATTTTATAAAAGTGAAGCTCGATCGCTATGTTAGTGATAAATTATAAAACACGGTGTTTCTCTCCTGCATGCATTCTCTCCCTCTCTGCTCCCCACGGTGGCTGATTCTGTTGCAAGCTGGTAGGAATGGCCTATTTCACAACATAAGCTTTTACGGGGGTGGGGGTGGGGGTTGAAACCCTTTTTTTTAATTTATGGCAGTGATGCACAACACCAGCCCTTTGTACTTTAACAGGGCAGCATCTTTTATCCGAGGAGCTCAATGCATTTCACAAGCCCTAAAGAATGACACCTCAACCCACGTCTGCAGTGTCTTCATCCCCTACTTCCATCCAGGGGAGACAGGAAATTAGGTAAGTGCCTCTAATAATTTAGGACCTGAGCCAGCAGCCACCCCCTGGAAGGGCTTACATGGCTCCTGTCACTAGGGTATCTGGCACCTGATGCCCCTTAGTGAATTCAATAATCCCATTTCATAGGTAGGGAACTGAGGCACAGGGAGATGAATTGATTTGCCCCAAATCACACAGGGAGTTTCTGGCAGAGTCGAAAATTGATCGCAGGCTTTCCCAAACCCTATTCCAGTGTCTTAACCTCAAGCCGAATCCTTCCTCTCAACACCCATGGCCAGGAAATGGAGAATCTGCTGCTTTCAAGAATCAAATTCAGACCAAACCTATGCCGGGGCTAAAATATTAGGCCAATTTTTTCCCCTCTGTTTTATATTTTGCTTTCTCCAGTGGATGATGGTTTTCTTTGTGGGATCTCTGAGATGCATTTTGGCCCAGCAGCAGTTTAATTTTAAACACTTCCAAAATTGCCTTTTATCAAAGACAACCCTCCAAAAAACCCAACCCAGACAGGCTCTGGCAAATGCCCAAAGAGAGTGGGGCCTGTCAGCTGTTTTATCTTAGGTCCTTACCTGGCCACCACTGCTGTGTAACAGCTGGCAGAATCCCCCATCAGAGCACATCACAAGCTTTACCGTATTTATCGTCACAGCACCCTTGTGAAGCAGGGCAGTGCTATTCTCCCCATTGTACAGATGGGGGAACCGAGACACAGAGAGACTTACCCAAGGTCACAAGGTGACAGAGCAAGGAACTGCTCCCACATCTCCCAACCACTACACTATCCTTCCTACCACATTTTGTACAGGAGCAGGAGACGCAGGCTCTGGTGGCGCGAACGCGGGAGCAAATTCCTGATTCTACAGTTTGCCACTCACCTTGGCTGCTGTGATGGGTAAAGGGGAGAGTGGCAGGTCTCTGGGACAGCCAGGCTCATATGGGGGCTTTAAGGGCCAAAGTTAACAGCTGGCTGTGAAGAGGAAGCCAGTGCAGCTATTGCAGAATGGAGGCAATGCGATCTCTCTGACTAACAGGTGGGCAATGGGGTTCTGCCCCATCCTGCACGTGGGCTCCCGGAGTAGAATCGCTGCAGCGGCCCGTTCTCAGGGCTGCACAGGGCTGGTTTTCTGCAACAAGCTAGGACCTAAGAAGCAACAGTCACTAATGCTGCGCCTGAGAAAATCCATTGCCAGCTAGGATTCAGGATGTGGGAATCCCAGGGGAGCCCCTCACATTGTGAACTAAGGGGTGGGCAGGCAGGTTCCCTCCCTAACAAGCACAGAGAAGAACCCTGCGCTGCTCTCAAAATCCTTCCCTCAGCCTGCCTGCACCGGTTGTGTCCTGGGCAGGTTGAGCTATTGCTGATGCCTTGTTGAATGGGGAATAAATGGCTCTGACTGTCAGCAAACTGACAACCTGTCAGCCAGCAGGAAGAGCTCTGAGCTCCAGTGCAGCTCCAGGAGGGCAGAATCCAGCAGAGCAGGGGCTGTTGCCACTCCCCTGAGTATCAATTCCTCGCTGTAGTGAAACGATTGACAAAGCTCCCTGATCCCCCACATCCCCGTTAGGGTACGGCATTGCAGACGGTGCTCAGGGATGCTCGCCATTAGAGCATGCTAAAAGCCAGCCACAGGCGGTCTTGGCTGGACCAGGGGCCACTGCTAGACATCTCAGAGGGAAGTGGTAAAAATTCCATTGTGTCCCTCAACCTTAGCTCTTGGCATTGGGACACCTCAAAGCACGTTGCAAGGGAAGCCTGATATCATTATCTCCCCAGTAAAGATAGGGAAATTGAGGCACAGAGAGGGAAAGTGACTTGTTCAATGTCACGCAGCAGCCTAATGGCAGAGCTGGGAACAGAAATCAGCAACCCTGACCCCTGCATCTCTCCTCCCCTCACTTAAATTCTCTATCCACTAGATTATACCACTTTAGTGTATAGAAAATATGTTCCTACAGCTGGGCAGTTAGCAATGGCTTTATGGTCTAAAGAATGAAGGTAGATAGCTCTCTTTTTTCATCCTCTCTTATGGCACAGTGGCTGATTCTTGTGTTCTTATTTGAATCGAACCAAGCTCTAGGACTCAATATCACATGGCCATGAGTTCTACAAACTAATCGTATCACACACACCTCTACCTCCATATAACATGACCCGCTATAACACGAATTTGGATATAACATGGTAAAGCAGTGCTCCAGGGCAGTGGGGCTGTGCTGTGCATGCCAGCAGATCAAAGCAAGTTCAATACAACACAGTTTCACCTATAACGCGGTTAAGATTTTTTGGCTCCCGAGGACAGCGTTATATCGGGGTAGAGGTGTACATAAAAGAAACAGCCAACACAGCAGCATTGTTACACAGGAAGATTTGGTGACACAAGGGCTCTGGTATCTTTCACATTGGGGATACCATCTGTGAGCTAGGAGCTTTCTCTCTGCTCCACACAGAGCTGTTTACACTGATCATGCTACGTAATAGTGACCAAAATGTATTATCCCCTGGCTGTTTCATGGAATGCGTAAAAGGAGTCAGTGTTTGTGGTTTACGTCCTAAAGGGTCTGGTGTCCATATTCCACAGCTACCTGAGTCTGTGGAAACCCTCCTGATATGCCAAGGATTGAAGGGACACCATCATGAACCCCCTGCTGAGAACCGATGGGCTATGCAGACTGGACTCCCTCCAGGGCGGAGATGCACAGGTAACAGGGGAGGTCTGCTGTGCTGAACCTGTTCAGAGCCTGTCAAATGCCTGAGTTGTCAGGCTGGTACCTCTCCCCTGCACTGCTATTACTTAAAACACTGCAGGGCAACAAGAAATTGAGCAGCATGAAAGGTGGAACGAGAGATGCACTGGTATTAGGAGACCCTTGGGCAGTGATGGGGAGTCTGCCAGCTCTTACCCATCAATAGGCTGGGTGCTAAAGATAAGGACAAGCAGTAGCAATATGAATGTGCCAAACAGCCCCTGCCCTCCCACCTCATGGGAACCCCACTGCTCACCCTATATCCCTTGGGGTCCAGCCCCTCCCCCCAACATTCCATAGGGAAATCCCACCCTGACCTTCCCACCTCATGGGCAACTCAACACCTGCCCCTACACCCTTTGGGGAACCCCACTCACCCCACCTGCTTCTTACATCATGGAAAACCCCCTTGGACTCCAGTCCCTGCCCCCCCCACTGCCCCCCTGGGGGAAACCCAACATCCCCTGCCTTACTCAGAGCCTCGCCCTCCCCCACTCCTGTAGGAGGCCTGCACAGACCCTGCCTCCCCCTATGGGGACCCCTCCTTGAAGAAAAGCCCTCCCCCAGCCTATGGGGCCCCCCCATGGAGCATAGCCCCTCCTCCAGTCTATGAGTCCCTCCACAGAACACAGATCCTCTCCTCAGCCTATGGGGCCCCCCCATGGAGCACAGCCCCTACCCCCGAACTATGGGATCTCCCCCTGTGGAGCACAGCCCCTCCCCCAGCCTATGGCCCCCCCCATGGAGTACAGCCCCTCCCCCAGCCTATGGGGTCCCCCCCCATGGACCACAGCCCCTCCCCAGCCTATGGGACCCCCCCCCATGGAGCACAGCACCTCCCCCAGTCTGTGTGAGCCTCCATAGAGCACTACAGGTCTCTCCTCAGCCTATGCCCCCCCAAGCCCATGGGCACAGCCCCAACCCCCAACGTATGGGATCTCCCCCCATGGACACAGCCCCATCCCCCAGCCTATGCCCCCCCAGACCACAGCCCCTTCCGCACACCGAATGGGGTCCCCCTTCATGGAGCCAGCCCCTTCCCCAGCTATGCCCCCCCATGGACCACAGCCCCTCCCCCAGCTCTACGGGGTCCCCCCCATGGATGCACAGCCCCCCCAGCCTATGGGGGCCCCCCATGGTAGCACGCCCCTCCCCAGCCTATGCCCCCCCCATGGAGCACAGCCCTCCCCCAGACCTATGGCCCTCCCATGGAGCACACCCAACCCCGAACTATGGGATTCCCCAGGACCACACCCTCCCCCAGCCTACGGGGCCCCCCATGGAGCACAGCCCCTATCCCCAGCCTAGCCCCCCTTGGAGCACAGCCCCTCCCCCAACCATATGGGGCCCCCCCATGGAGCAGACCTCCTAAGCTTCCCCCCCCCAAATACCAGCCAGCTCCGCCATAGGCTAGTGCGGTCCAGCGGACACCCAGCCAAGAAACAATATCCCGCCCTCTCTTTGACATCCCGCGAGATTTGGAGGCTACTACCTAGAGCCCTCGCGAGATCAGCCTCCAGGGGGCGGGGGCACTGCTAGGTCCCGTCCCTTCCTGGCCTGGGCTCGGCCTCCGCCCCGCCTTCCTAGATAGCCCCGCCCACAACGTCATTGGTAGGTGCCCAGGGGAGCGAAGGCCTATGTGGGGCCTCTGCGGGCGCGTCGCGCAATGTTCTTAGGCGGCCTCAGCGAGCGCCTGCGCAGCGCGTCACCGGCCGGTCCTTCGGCCTTTCGTGCAACCCCGGGGACAGGCCAGTGGGGACCTCCCCCGGCTCCCTCCAGCTCGGGGTTCGCCCCCCTTCAGCTCCCCCGGGGCCTCTGACCCCCCCCACCTCCCCTGTCCACCAAGGCCTTGGGGCCTCGGACCTGCCCCCAGACTCCCACTTCCTCCCCTTGAGGGGCCTCGGATCCCCCTTCCTCCTGGGGGACCCTCGGACACCTCTCCATACTCCCCTCCCCCTGGGGACTTGGACCCACCCTTGACGTCTTTCCTCTGCCACCACTGAAAGGCCTAAAGGAAATCCCTTGAACCCGAATGAGAGGGAGGGCGGGCTCCGCCCAGCATCAGCCAGGGGCAGAGTTAAGGGTATTTGTGAGCCTTAACTGAAGCCTTGTCAACCCCAAGGGTTCAGAATTTGGGGAAACTCACCAAAACTATGAAACCGACTTAAAAAAAAAAACAGGAGGTTTTAATCTGAACAGATGGTGGGTTCTTTTGATTTTCCTGCTGGCTTTAGGTTGCACTTGGGTCATGTTTTTAAGCTTTTTGTGTAACTGTGAGGGCTAGAAACTTTAATTTAAAAAACTAAATAGAAGCTGAGATTCTCACATGACTCCTGGAGCTGGGGGCTCTAAGAAAAGCATGAAGTATTGTGAGACAGCACTTGAGATAAAATTGCAAGTGGTTGCAACTTTTGGCTGTTATTCTGGGCCATAGCAGGAGGTGGCCTAGTCTCCAGGCTAAGGCTGCTCTGCTTCCTATGGCCTCTATTGGCTCTGGGAAGCAGAGACTTGTCACAGGGCATGGCACTATAGCCACACCCTTGATTTCCTCCTACACTGGGGGCTGGGAGCACAGCTGGTGTGGAGTCATTGTGGCAACTCTGTACTGGCTTGTGAGGTCCCCTGGGCAGGGCATATTCCCCAGGGTCATTTTTCTCTGCTTATTGCATGAGCCCTGGTATGCCATTTGCACACTCATCTGCATTTGTATGAACAGATGTGAGGTTTGGTGCATGTCATCCAGTATTCTCGCTAATTTTACAGGTACTGTTCAGCACACCCTTGGAAAACTTGCTCCTGAAGTGCTGAGAACCTACCAGGCACAGATCCCTCTGAGTGCCCATTGGGAGCTGAAGTCACTTAGCATCTCACAGTATCAAGCACGATGTAGTAAAGCAACCTAGAAGACATTGCCCTCCTTATGGGAAGAGCCGTCGTTGGACTATCCCACAGGCCACTTTGTGAAATCCATCCCAGTCAGCCAATCTAGTCTCTTTTTCTTTCTGCTATGGTGACGGGAGTGGAGGGGTGAGAGAATTAATTAGGGTTCGTAAAGTGCCCTGGGACCCTCCTAAGGAAGATGCTGCTTGTAAAGTGCTAAGTATTGTTTTTTTGTCAGCCCAGCCTCAGAAGGGAATATTTTATAAAAGTGAATCTTGATCACTGTCTGTTAGTGATAAATTATAAAACACTGCGTTTCTCTCCTGCATGAATTCTCTCTCTCTCTCAGCTCCCCACAGCAGGCTTATTCTGTTGCATGCTGGTAGGAAAGGCCTATTTCTCAACACATGCCTTTATTGGGGGGGGGGGGGGGGGGTTTTTTTTTTTTTTTTTTTTTCCCTTCTTTTTTTTTTTTTTTTGGCCTTTGCCAGAATGATGCACAATAACAACTCTTTGTAGTTTAACACCGTAGCATCTTTTTATCTGAGAAGCTCAATGCATTTTACAAACAGTAATGAATTAAGCCCCCTGTGGAGGATTTTCATCCCCTGGAAAACAGGAAATTGTAGCATTACCTGGAAATGTAATTTGAAGTGTCTAATATTTGGGAGCCTGTGCACCTAGGCTTGACTCTCCACTGCTTTGCACCTTATGTGATCATTCACCGCCGTGCAAAGGCTACCAAATCTGAGATGGGGTTTGCATCTACCTTGCAATGGTGTAAATGACCGCACAAGGTATAGAGTACCAGGGGATCCAGCCCAGTGTAGTCCCCTGGCCCCCATTGTTGTAGGATTTGAGCGCCTGACAAACACTAATGAATTCAACCTCACAGCAGTGATGCAGAGAAGCAGGGTTACTTTTCCCCTTTGGACAGATGGGAAATTGAGGTCCAGAGGGATTTGGGCAGGGTAAGTCTCGCCTGTGGCTCTTCAGAAGTTAATATGCAGTTCCTTGTCTAGGCACCGACTCTGGGGCTGGAGCTACAGGCACCAACTTTCCAATGTGCCGGGGGGGCTCACTGCTCAAGCCCTGGCTCTGCCCCAGGCCCTGCCCCCACTCCACCTCTTCCTGCCCCCTCCCCTGAGCCTGCCGTGCCCTCGCTTCCCCCTCCTCCCCCCAGAGCCTCCTGCACACCACGAAACAGCTGATCTGGAGGTGTGGGGAGGGAGAGGGAGGTGCTGATCGGCAGGGCTGTGGGTGAGTGGGAAGCACTGGGAGCTGGTGGGGGGCTGCTGATGTATTACTGTGGTTCTTTGGCAATGTACATTGGTAAATTCTGGAGCCTTCTCAGGCTCAGGCTGGCCACCCCTGCATTAAGGCCTTAGCCCTGGAAATGCTGAAGCTCCTGGGCATAGGAACTGGTGGGGAGTGAGACAGGAAGTGGGGGTGTCAAAAAGGAGGAATGTCATGCTCATTGTAGTATGCCTTGCAGACAAAAGCAATAGCTTGTGGCCAAGAGGGAGCCAGAGCAGCTGTTGAAGAACTGGGGTGATTTTATCCTAATGCAGACTACTAACCGGCAGGCCAGCGCCTGTACTGCCTTTAAGAGCCTTCCCCCTACCCGCCAGTATCACCTTTGTCCTGTCCACAAGGAGCTTTTGCTGCTGTCTTGCTTAAGGGGGAAGAAACAAGGCCTAGTGCACCTGAACTCACTGAAACTGCAAACTGTCGACCAGCAGGAAGAGCAGTGAGTGGCCTGCAGCTCGGGGAGGGTGAACTAAGGCCTTGGCTACACTGGCGCTTTACAGCGCTGCAACTTTCTCGCTCAGGGGTGTGAAAAAACATCCCTCTGAGCGCTGCAAGATACAGTGCTGTAAAGTGACAGTGTAAACAGTGCCGCAGCGCTGGGAGCCGCGACAACGCTTTGAAGTTTTGAGTGTAGCCAAGCCCTGAATGCATTGCTCACAGCAGAGCAGGGGGCCGATGCCACTTCAGTGAGTATCGACTCCTCTCTGCTCTCCACCAGGTGAGAAATACAGCTCTGGGCAGGCTGGATGTGTATGGGAATGATCTGATTTACAAAGCTCTGCTGGCCCTTAGCTGAGGGTCTCAGGGTGCAGACAGTTAAAGTGCAATGCCAGTTATAAATGCGCATCATTAAAGCATCATCAAATGCAGAAGAGCATAGGGAATTGCCACAGTGACCTAGTTCCAACTGCTTTTATGGTGTTGTGATTACTGTGTTTGCATTACGTACAGGAGATCCTGGGTTCCAGTCCCAGTGAATCTAGCACAGTCACATTAGCAGGCAGTGTGGTTTAGGGTGTGTAACTGACAGGAGAGCTGGGTTCTGTTCCTGGTCTTATGACTTTGAGCGAGTCAAATTTCCTGTTAGCTGCCTACTGGGGCAGGATAGTCTAGTGGTTAGGGTGTGCACCTCAGGTATGGGAGACCTGGTTTAATACCCTGCTCTGTCACAGACTTCCTGAGTGACCTTGGGAAGTCACTTAGCCTCCCCGTGCCTCAGTTTCCCATCTGTACAATGAAGATGATAGCAATACCCTGCATCCAGCGGGTGTTGAGCGGCCATATATTGTGAGGTGCTCAGATGCTGCTGAGGTGGGGATTAGATAAGTACCATAGCTAGGTACCGTGGGGTTTTGTGGGCCTTCTTCTGAGGTTTCTGGCCCACAATGGGGCATGGGTCTGACTGACCCAATGTTCTCATTCTTGGGCCGTTATATCAAATATAGAATTTAAAATGACTTATTTTATAATTAGCACGGTGCCACCACCAGGTTACAGTAAGTCAGGGGTGGCCAACTTGTGGCTCCGAAGCGACATGCGGCTCTTCAGAAGTTGACTCCGGGACTGGAGCTACAGGCTCCAACTTTCCAGTGTGCTGGGGAGGGGCTCACTGCTCAACCCCTGGTTCTGCCACAGGCCCTGCCCCCACTTCACCCCTTCCCGCCCGCTCCTCTGAGCCTGCCGTGCCCTTGCTCCTCCCCCTCCCCCAAAAGCCTCCTGCATTGCCAGGAAACAGCTGATTGGGAGGGCGCGTGAGGCGCTGATCAGCAGGCTGCTGGTGGGAGGGAGGCACTGGGATCGGTGCGGGGAGTTGATGGGGGCTGTTGACGTATTGCTGTGGCTCTTTGGAAATGTACATTTGTAAATTCTGGCTCCTTCTCAGACACAAGTTGGCCACCCCTGCAGTAGGTAGAGCCCTCGGAAGCTTTGGGTTTCATGCCTTGAGGCCTGGTCCTGCAGTGAGCTGGTGTTTCCCACCATCAGCTTCAAGGAGAGCTCTTAGTACCACTCAGGACTGTTCAGCAGTGTCTGAGGTCAGCGGATTGGGGTAAAGCGGGAATCCCCATCAGTGAGCTCACGTGGTCGGGGAAGGGATTCATCCTCATGCTTCAGGGCATGACTGATCACCACTGGAGGGATCAGGAAGGAACGACTCCTTTGTAGGCAGCATTGTACAAGTGGCAAGGTGCATTGTGGGTGGAATTCCCCCCCCCCCCCCACCCACACAGGCCAATACAAGAAGCAGGACTTAGCTGATATATGTACCTTTGTTGTGGCCCTCTGCCCAGCAGATGAATTTCACCCCATGAGCAGCATTTGCACTTTCAGAGGTGTCATTCTGGACTGTAGGCAGAGTTCCAGGCTCCAGTCGATGCAGCAGTTGCGTGAGCTAGAGGGGTAAATCTTTGCAAAGCAACTGCTTTTCTGTCCCAAACAGGTGATAAATGGCCATGACCATCACTTTCATACACTTCTGTGATGAAGGAAGCCAGGCTGCGTTTCATGCAGCCAAGACAGCTCTTTCCTGGGGTTGCACTTCCCTCTGGTGGGTAACAGTAAAGATGCAGTTTCTTTGAGGCTCATTCCCTCCTGTTAACAGAGTCACCGAATGGGGGTGGGGAACTGGGAGTGTTTTTCAGTTCTCAGCTTTTACCAGGAGAAAGAGACGACCATGATAAAAATGTAATGAGGTGACTTGATTTTGAGGCATAAATATTTTCAGGGGGAGAAAATGCTGGCTGCTATGGGGCTGTTTAATCTAGCTCAGAGAAGCAGACCAAGAGCCAATGGCTCAAAGTTAAAGCCAGACAAATTCATCTGACGAAGTGGGTATTCACCCACGAAAGCTCATGCTCCAATACGTCTGTTATTCTGTAAGGTCCCACGGGACTCTTCGCTGCTTTTTATAGATCCGGACTAACACAGCTACCCTCTGATACCTGATCAGGAGCTGCTCTGGCAGCTGGTGCTCAAAGGGCTGTTACTCTTGGTCATTTTCACCAGTGAGTGAGTGAAAAAGCCTCCAAAACCTCCTGTTCCCCGTCACATTTCTCATTGTTCTACTGCTCCCAAGGCTGCCGTGGGCTTCGGCCATGGGGCTGTGCTGCTCTCGCTCAGCCTGCTCACTCTCTTGTCTCTGCTTGTCTCATCTGCAGGTGTGCATGAGCAAGTGGTGAGCAAGCCAGTTAAATCTGCACAGGGAGTCTGGGAAGGACACACTGGATCCAACGCACCGGAGAGAAGTTGCAAAGGACAAGGGGGTAAGTGGCTGATCTTTGAACCTTGTTCATAATGGATATGTTTTAACATGGGCCAAGCGACTGGCAAGAGTCCACCTCACGCAGATTCAAAGAAAACACTGGCAGTTCCCTGGATGGGGATGGTACCACTGGGATTAGGTGCATTCTCCACGGTGACCAGCGTCTCTAGGACTGCGCTGTGGTGATATACAGCACATACGAATGCCTGGCTCAAGACTGACCTGATTGTCAAGCTTGGGCTGGGGAACTTCCCTCTTGGTCCAGACCTGCCCAGGTCTGTTGTTCTCAGGCCACACTACGATGTTCATGTACGGTCCTGAGCCCATCACTCCTGCGGTTACTCGGTGATACGATAGATGTACTTGTAGTTACAGAGTTCAGCCAGTAGGAGTCTCTGTGGGTTGTGTAAAGTTCCAGGCAGGCTGCGATCCCTGGTAAACAAGAGAGACAAAGCTGAAATTGAGCTCTTGGCACAGCTGAAAAGCTCAGCCCTGAGACAGCTCCAACTGGCCTTCCAAAAACGGAGGCATCCAGAAATCAGTGGCCACCTTTAAAAATATGGTTGTCAGGTTTTGGGAAGCTGGAAGCACGGCAAGGCTGATGTTTGCAGCAAGAGGGAGGCAGTGATTATCTTGGTGTCTGTCACACATGGAGGCCCGGCACAACATATTCTATCCCTGGAAGGGGCCCAGATGCCACAAATGATGGACACAAGATAAGAACCTGTATAGAACTGAACACAACTGGTTAATTGCTGCCTGGATTTGAGCTGATGGCTCTGTGTAGTCACATGGCTGTGTTTTTAACTGATGACAGAGACACATTATCAGGCCAGATCATCAGTCGTGCATCACTGATGTCAATAGAGCGGCGTTGATTTACGCCAGCTGAGGATCTTGTCCCCAGGGCTTTGGATAGGTGATTTTTTGCATTCATTATAAATTCAAATAAATAGTTCTCTCTCCAGGCATTTTCTAAGCCAATCCTCATGTAGCACATCCCTGCTCTGCTAGAAAAGGAGCAATTTATAGTGTTGTATTTTTATTTCTAGCCTGTTTTTGCTTTGCTCTAAGTCCAGGATATCACAGACCTGTCACAGATACATATTTCCCTCACTCTCTGGCCTTCTCCCCCTCCCCCCCGCCCTCACTCCTCCCGGTCACAGGAGCAGCTTTCGGTCCTTGTGGCTTAGAGGCGATTATTGTGGCTGCGTTACTGTGGATAGAAAGCCCCAGAGCAGCTGAGCTGCTGTTGCTCTCTGAGTCAGAGCAAAACCACACTGCAGATGCTGAAGGAGGTGAAAGGAGCAGGCTAGGGAAATCTGTCCTGTTCTCTCCTTCCTCATCCTCCTTTGTAATCTTGCAAGCTGAATGTTGCTGGGACCTTTACTGCCACAGACTCCCTGTGTGACCTCGGACAAGTCACTTCCCCTGCCTCTGTCTCAGTTTCCCTGTCTGTAAAATGGGAAGCAAAATGCTCACCAAAGTATTCCGAGCAGGCGGGCTGTGGCAAATTAAGTAATTCTGGCAAAAGCATTTTGGGGTCCTTGGGTGGAAGGCACCAGAGCTGGGCAGAGGGTGGTTATTATGTTAGATTGTGACTCCTTCTGAAAAACAGCATGCCTGATGTTCATTAAGCACACAGGCCACTGTGTATCCCATTCCCTCCCTGGCGGGGTCTCCATCTTAACCCCAGGGAATCTCAGGATTAATTCTCTTCTTGCATTTCCATGGTTTATTGGGTTCTCTAAACTTTATTGGTTAGAGAGAGGACTGAGAGCCAGGACTCCTGGGTTGTCTTCCCTACTCTAGGAAGGGAGTAATATCTAGTGGTTAGAGAAGAGACTGGGACTCAGGACTCCTGGGTCCCATTTGTAGCTCTGGCACTGACTTACTGTGTGATGTAAAGCAAGTCACGTCCCTACATGCAAAATGGAGATGTTTCCTTTCCTGCTGGGCTTGTGAGAAGGTCGTTAATTAATATCCTTAAAGAGTTTTGAAGTCCTCTGCTGGATGCAAATTATAATAATTTCAACTGTTATTGTAGATGAATGCTGCACAAGGACATTATTGGTTGCCTCTTACTTGCTTCTTTTGCCTCATGTATGCTTCAACGTAAGAGCTTCGCCGGGCCAGCCATTAATCACTTGTGAAACTCACAAACCCACAAAGCTCCAACACAATGACAGTGTGGATTGCACTGAGGTGTCTTGCTCCCCGTCCTTCTCTTGGTACAGTGGCATAATGAACCCTTGAATAATAAAGACAATTAACATCAAACCTCAGTGATTTAAATGTCCCAGCTAGTTCCTCATCTACCTACCCCTTAGCGATGGTGCCTGCTGGTGGATGGGAGACTGGAAAAGATGCTTCTATAATTGAAGGGTTTTTAAATTGTAGATATTTTCTATTTTAAAAAATTAACTAACTTTAGTGTAACTGTTTTAGAATACAGGTAATGCCAGGGGGTTAGCTGGCCCATATTGGTAAAGGGATTTTAAGCTTTAATTGTATTGGTTACTGGTGCAGAGGTTCCTGCATAAGTGAGACGAGACGTTCACATCCTCTCCGATCATAGACGGGATTCTCTGTCCTGACAAAACTTCTCATGACCAAAACATTCTACTACCATGGTGCCACTAGGTGGCAGAGCTAATCCTCTGATGACGGAGGACTCTGCTGCATTTAACCTAGGCCTGAAGGCTTGCGGGTTTTGGTACCCACATAGCATGGTGATGGGGGCTTTAAAAAGGCGAGAGGAGATTGCAAAATAGCAGCATTTAAACACAAAGGTGTACCATTGTGTGTGAGAGAGAGAAGTGGATGGAGGTGGGTGGTTAGAGAGAGACCCTGGATGGATGGTACACAGCCGTGTTCTCTGTAAAAGGAAATGCTTCTCCTTTCAGTTTCATTCAGTGAATTTAGAGCTGCTTTGTGTTCCTCTCATGCCTTGCACAGATCAGTTTGCACCATGTGGATGATTATTTCACATGACATGTCAGGGCCCTTCCACTGGCTGGCGTGACAGGTGCCTATGATGATCAGGGATCATGTGGCTGCTTAGACCCAGGCAGGTCCCTAACTGGTCTTTCGGGACCCTGGAGCTGGGGCTGGATCTGAGTGCAGAGAAGTGGGGAGAAGCAGAGTGGGTGAGAAAGCTTAGCCCAGTGTGATGTGTGGGAGAGGCACAGAGGAGGGAGAGAAGAAAGACCAGCTGGGCGCCCCCTCCTGGAATGTGCTGTGCTGCCAAGATGGAGGGGGAGGCTCTCGAGCTGCTGCCAAATAGACCATCCAGTTCTGAGCTACTGAAATTTGGCCAGCATAACCCTTCCTTCACCCCCCCTCTGCATGGGATGTGCCTGGCGCCCTCTCCATCAGCCTCAGCCTCTGCTTAGGGGTGAATTCCACCCTCCGCTCTCCTCCTCTGCAGTGCTTTCCAGCCCTCGGGGTTATGGCGAGAGGCGTTGCAGTCTGCTGTGGGGCCTGTTGAATCATATCCATGACGCTCAGTCAGTGGGGAGGGTGGAGCAGCCTCACGCCACCTGCAGAGTCAGCAGAGCTGGGGTGACTAGTCCAGGGAGAGGAGAGACAAGGTGAGGGGGCTGAGGGAGATCCAGGAAGGGGACAAATGGGGTCATGTCACATGTAGGCTTCTGAATGAAGTGGGGATTCTGGGCTCAGCCCGTTGATGCTCAGGCCCCTTGAAACGGCTCCAGGGCGGGTGTGACTGTAACTGACGCTTTCTTCGAGGCCCCTTCATGCTGCCGGAGGGGTGAGAAGGGGCATTGGGGTCCCTGGGAATCAGACTGATCAGACCCTGTAGGCCAGTAGTCGAATGTCTGAGCAAGGCCACCGCTCTTGGCAACAAGAGATGTGTTGCTGTTATCAGGGAGATGTGGTTTTGACGTTGGTCTGGGCCCGCCAGCCTGTCTGCTCACAAAATACCCAGAGCTGTCACAGCCAAATGGGAGCTAGGGGTGGCTCTGATCACAAGGACTAGCTGTCTGTCTATCCAGCTACCCCCGTGCACACTCACCCACCCATCCCTCCCTCCCCACACACAGCTACCTGTCATCACGTTTCTAAAACGCTCATCACTTAGGCATTTAGTTTACCAGCCCTCAGCTCCATCTCTGTCTTCCAAATGTCTCTCACTTGAACCCAGATGGAGGTGGCGTTCCAGAGCCACCGATCTCCCTAGCACTCTGGAGAACAGACGTATCCGTGTGGGGCGGTGTTCACCTTTCCCTCCTCTCTGAGCAGCTCGATTGCCGCCATTGTGCTAGTCGGTGCTGTGACCACTTCAGCTCCCCCAAGTCAGGGCGAGTGAGTCCTTGGAGTTCCACTATCCCCACGGGAATCCTGGGCAGAGCTGCTCCATCTGGGCAGACCCTGCCACGGAGGGTTCCTCTTTGTCTCACCCTGCTCAGTGGGGCTGGGGAAACAAGGGATTCCCTATGGAGGGCATGCTCTGTCTGGGAGACCATCCGGACAGAAAGGGTGGTAGGGCCTGGTGAGCGCATGGATTCCCAAGTGGGGGCCTTTGTCCCTGCAGTGGGCGGCTGTCTGGGTTTGTGGTTAAGTCACGTGCTGGGGAACGGGAAATGGTTCTGCGCTGGGCACTGCTAGGGCCAGTCATAAATCAGGCCTTCACAGTTCAGATCTGACGGCCAGGAGGGACCCGAGGCTGAGCTGCTGCCTAGCACAGAGCAGAGAATTGCACCCCGTCATCCTGCACGGAGCCCAGGGCCTGTGTCTGGCTAAAGCGTCACTTCCAGAAAGACTGGAGAACTACTGGCCCATGTCGGGGTGGGGGCTGCAGCCTCACTGACCCAATGGGAATTCCGTGCAGGGCCTTGAATTCTGGCTGCTCCCCGGTGCAGGGGGCATAACACCATGGCTAGCAGGGAGAACTTCACCTTCCTCCTCCCTGGGGCAGCTGTCCTTGTGCTCGGGCCAAGGGAAGGGCGGCGACTGAAACCAGGGTGAGTGGTTGATGGGATGGGAGGCTCATTACGCTCCCCTTTCCACTGCTCTACCTGGTCAGGAGCCAGACCCATCCGGCTTCTCTGTGCCTCAGTTTCCCCATCTGCAAAATGGCCAACCCCATCCACAGGCACCTGTGGGGCTAAAGCTGCTGCTGTTTGTAAAGTGCTGTAGTAGGAGGGAAGTGAGGTGGACTTTTGCGAAGAGACAATGACTGGAGAAGGAAGTGACACCTAGAGCTTGTGGTCTGAGGGAGCTGCTGCTGCTGCATAGCTGGGACTGTTATCTCAGCGCCTTCACCAGTGGCGGGGGAAGCAAAGCTCCCAGGAGGCAAATCCACCCTGCTGCGAGAGCATGGGCTTGGCCAGCACTCGAGCTCCCCCTGCTTGCTGTCCTGGCTCTAGCTCTCCGAGCCCCAGGTGAGTGATGTGGCCCTTATAGCTGTGAGACATGGAAACCACAGCCCCTGGGCCCAGACTTACACTGTTGCAAATCCAGAGCCGCTCCACTGAGCTCAGTTCAGTGACCCTGGATTTATACCAGTGTAACTGAAAGCAGTGTGTGTTGGGCTCCCTCCTTACTCTGATCGCTGGTTCCCTGCCAGGATCAGTTGCTGGGCCTAGCTCCTCTTCCCCGAGCTCTGTGCCAGGGGTCGGTGAGATGTTTCTCTCCCCTGAGATGGGCATTGGGGGGTGTCACCAGGAGGCAGTTCTGGTCCCCAGAGCTGATGGGAACAGAAATGGATATGTAGGGTATTGGGATTCCTAGGGGGAAGTGGAAAAGGGCAGCAGAGAGGGAGGATATCCTAGTGGTTAGAGCACTGGCCTAGGAGTTGGGAGTCCAGGGTGCAGTTCCCTGCTCTGCCACACATTCTCTGTGTGACCTTGAATGAGTCACTTAGACTCTCCATGCCTCAGTTTCCCCAGCCGTACAATGGGCATAATGGCACTGCCCTGTCTGACAGTGGGGATTGGGAAGATAAAGGCATGAATGGTTGTGCGGTGCCCAGATGCTATGGTGATGGCTGCCCTAGAAACACCGAGGGTAAAAGTCTCTAGTGTCAGCTGTGAGGCCAAAACCAGACCCTGCATCTGAGGATAGGGATGGACTCCTGTCAGTTTGTTCTCTCTGGCTTGTGCTGCAGCAAGTGGGGAAATCAGTGCCCACCCCTGCCCGCCGCAACTTTGATCTCCTGGGCCCTGTTTCTCAGATCCTGGATTAATCCAAGCACTGACTCCCCACCGCCAGGTGAATGGGATTCTGGGAGGATTGGTCTTGCTGTCTGTGGATCTATCCCCTGGGAAAAAGGTGAAAGTAATCGAATGGCGCTTTCATGCTGGGTCAGGTGTGACGATCCAGCTGGCTGAGTTCACTGGGGGGAAGTTTGAGCGACCCGATCCCAGTGATAGATTTAAGCAGAGGCTAGAAAAGTACAACGAGACCTCGCTGAGGATCAAGGTTCTGGAGCTGGGCGATAGTGGAGTTTATGAGGCCCGGATTAAGATAGTACCCGCAACTGTGGAGGAACAGGCCTTTCTCCTCGCAGTCTATGGTAAGTGACTGTTTAAAACTGTGTGTAACTGAAGTTTGAACAAGTGAATTCACTTTCCAGGGCGGTTAATAAATGCATGTTCCTTTGGCCTCGTCCCCAGGACCCGTGGATAACAACTCCTTGCTCATGCCCTGCAGTGTCCTGCAAAGGAAATACGGGCATTGGGATTGAGTTTTTCCCAGCCTGCACAAGGCAGGGAGGAGGATGTGCGGGAGGAAGGCTGTAACGCACTCCCTCAGTTCTGCATAACTGAGAACCTCCCTCCAGGAATTTGAACCTACATCAGGTGGTTCCAGGGCCAGGCTGGTGCTGGGGGGCTAATTTCTAGGGGTGAGTCTGTGAGCCCCCTTTTCCTGTGGCAACACTGCTACACGGTGATGGCCCTGCTCATTACAGAGCTGAATGCATAGCTGTAGGGTGGATGCTGGGAGCATGGCCCGGTTATATGCACAGCTGCATGTTGTATGCTGGGTTCGTATTGTGATGACCCTGCTACCTGCATAGCTGTTCCCTGGCTCCACTGTGCACAGTCACCCCCTCTGTTGCAGATGCCATCCAAGCCACTCCAGTGAGGACAGTGGTGCTCCTTGCTTTGTGAAAGAGCTGCAGCGACTCCATGCTGTGTGTTTGCTGGAGGATGGAGCTCTCCAGGAGAGTCAGATCTGATTCCCATGAGGTGTCCCTGTGGGTATGGCTACACTTCCAGCTGTACAGCGCTGGGAGTTACAGCTGTCTTGGTACAGCTGTGTAGGGAAAGCGCTGCAGTGTGGCCACACTGACAGCTACCAGCTGTGTTTATTTTTTAGATAAGCAGCTCTGGGAGCCCGGAGTTCACAACAAAACAGCAGTGGCTGGACAGGCATTCTCGGATACCTCCGAATACCTCGGAGGCCAATTACAGCACTTTTGGTGGCCACACTTGTGGAGCAGCGCTGCATCACTAGCGCTGCAATCCTTATACCCAGGCAGAGCAGGAGTACAGCCAGCGCTGCAGCCAGGGAGGTGCAGCGCTGTATGTGCCTTGCAAGTGTGGACAATGAGTAAGTTGCAGCGCTGTAAACTCACCACCAGCGCTGCAACTCTCCAGTGTAGCCATGGCCTGAGTCTCTTAGCTCTGCCTGTTAGTGGTGCTCCTTGCTTGTGAAGGAGCTGCAGCGACTCCATGCTGTGTGTTTGCTGGAGGATGGAGCTCCCCAGGAGAGTCAGATCTGATTCCCGTGAGGTGTCCCTGTGTCTCTTACCCCTGCCCCAGGAATCACATCCCATATTCACCCAGCTCTGCCCAGCTCCTTGCAAGCCATTCATAGCATCAGCCTGGCTTACATTGGCCCATTGTTAGTGGCAGCCTCCTGGAGGCTCTATTCATTTACATCAGTGCCCCTTTGCCCCACTCTGGCAGTGCAGAGGGGCCTTCAGGGGTGTAAAGTGGGACCGCCGTAAGGCCCTTTTGTGCAGCCAGAGGCATGTAAAGAGCCCTTACGATACATCTACACTGCACACAAAAAAAGGGCCCGTGGCAGCCAGTCTCACAGCCCGGGTCACCTGACTCATAGCTCAAGTCACTGACTCAGGCTCCCGAGACTTGAGCTACATGGCTAAAAATAGCAGCATAGAAGTTGCTGCTCAGGGCTGGAGCCCAGGCTCCAACATCTGGCGATGGGAGTGGGTCTCAGAGCCCGAGCTCCAGCCCCTGCAGGAATGTCTGCGCTGCTTCCCCGAGCACCATAGCAGGCTCCCGAGTTGGCTGACTCGGGCTCTGACACTCGCTGTCACG
Source organism: Chelonoidis abingdonii (assembly GCF_003597395.2). NCBI lineage: Eukaryota > Metazoa > Chordata > Testudines > Testudinidae > Chelonoidis > Chelonoidis abingdonii. The sequence continues at coordinate 46,810,843 of NC_133779.1, forward strand.
TGGTTGTTTATTCCTCAGTGTAGACACCTGTGTCAACGAGAGGCAGGCCCTCAGAGTCTTTCATTCTCATTTTATTTCTTCTGCATGCAGAGCCTGTTCCAGTGCCAAAGATAAAGAGTCACTCGCTCTCCAGCACGGCAGTTGGGTGCAATGTCACTCTGCAGTGTGAGGTGTCTGGCAGAGAAGATGTTAACGTCTCCTGGAGTAGAGGGAACTCACCTAGAGATCTGGGCAATTTGGAGCGGTACCAGCTCAGCCCTGATGGCAGGACCCTCCACCTGTCTCTGCAGCCCAACCCCCTACACTCTACCTTCACCTGCATGGCCAGCAACCCCGTGGACCAGAAAAACATCTCTCTTTATCTGCAGAGCATCTGTCAAAGTGGAGGTGAGTTATCAGCAGGGCGTGTCTGTCTGCTCGCTTACACCAGCTTTATGCTAACTTCACTGGTGTCAGTGCAGCTACTCCTGATTTACAGCAGCGTAACTGACCGGAGAACCAGGTCCCCAGACAGAGCGATACGTACGCTGCCAAAGCAGTGAGCAAACCTGGAATTCGCTCCCACTTCCAGGCCCCTTTACACTGCCAGCACAAAGTAAAGGGGTCTTAGTGCAAACGCGGATTCAGGCTGGTCAGTCTGATCCCCCTGACTCTGACTTTTCCCCATTGCAGGAGCAGCTCCCAGTCCTTGCTGTTGGAAAGCCATTATTGGGGCGCTGTTCCTGGGACTCGAGATCAGTGCCGTGGTCCTTGTGAACCTGCTGCACAGAAAAATGCCGTAAAGCTGTCGGCTGGGCTAGAACCTTGTGTCGCAGATGCCTGATGAGAAGGTGGTCAGGCTGACGGGGAGGCGGGGGGAGCAGGCTATCAGGTGAAATCCTGGCCCCAGTGAAGTCAGTGGGAGTTTTGCCAATGACTTCTGTGGAGTCCAGATTTCACCCCCAGGTGTAGCATGGTCCCCAGAATCTCCAGTGAAATGCCCCTGTTCATCGGAGAATAGTCCGAGCAAGCTTTGTCTAAAGGAGCTGTTTCTCCACAGTAAAGAGAAATCAAAGTACCGGATATCTGAGAGTACTTTTAATATTAGAGTATCGTGCTGAGTTGGGATTAGCTATGCAGTTACTGACTCATGCATCTAGTGATACATCTTCAAAGCCCTGCTCACTGGTTGGCTGAAGTGGTCTGATTTCCATTATGACTTAAGGTTCTCTCTCTAACGCAGTGGGTTTCAACCTATGATCTCTGCAGAACTGGAGAACGAGGCAGCATCTTCAGAGCTGAGCTGTTCCAGGCATGGTGCGGGGGAGGGCACAGCGGACTCTGCATTCGGACCATGGAGAGGGCAGCTGATGGTCTGTCAATCTAGGTACCTATATGACCATTGCCGAAGTATCTGCCAGGATTTGGAAACAGCCAGTACCATGGTCGGCATTACAGCGCTGCAGCAGCATGGCCCCACCACCGTAGTGTAGACATACCCCAGGGCCATTTGCACCCTTCTGGCCACACCAAGGAGCCTTAAAATGGGTAAAAATGATAGTTCCATTCACTTTAAGGCTGTTTTAGGTTTCCAGAGCCTTGTAAAGGGGCCTCATTATCAATGAGAACCAGGCTGTTTATAAAAAGAACAGGAGTCCTTGTGGCACCTTAGAGACTAACAAATTTATTTGAGCATGAGCTTTCTCATCGGATGCATAGGCTGTTAATGTGTAACGAAGGGAGTCGTTTACACCAGAATAAAGTCACTTCTGTTCCAGCACAGTGTGTCCACAGGGGGTGTTATACCGGCACAGCTACAGTTCTGTTGGCAATTCCCCATGTAGACAAGCTCTTATCACACAACAGATAGTTCCACACTCGTCCTATACGCAGGAGATCTGTTGACTTGTATGGAACAGTGTTGTCTCCAACACAATCTCTCCACCGTGTTCTCCTGGGAAGCCCTGTGGGGAAGCCAGTGACTAACGTCTGTCACATGGGAACTCATGTGCCTCCTTCCAGCCCATCCAGGCCGGAGAGTGGGTCATGAGTGGCCCTCACATGGTTTGACGGGACGCAGCAGCTGCCAAATTTCCCCAGCCCTGTGCTGTCTTGTGCCAGTCACACTGGCAGCCCCCAGAATGGAAACACACTTGTTTGGAGCATGTTTTTCATTTCCTCTGGGCCGAATCCTACTCCCCTGGTATCTGCTGGGATCGAGATTTGCTCTTCCGCTTGCAAATGCAGAGTGAGGGGCACAGTGGCTGCCGCTCGGCCTCCAGATGCCGGCAGAAGCAAAACCACTGAGACTGAAGCAAGGTGGGAAGAGCCCATTCCCGTGCAAGGGCAGGGTTTGCACTGGATCTAATTCCCCTGCCCCACCTCTTCACTGGGGCCCTCTAGGCCCTATTCACACCTTACCCATTCGGTTTTGTTTTAACCCATTGTGTGCCACAACTGGGGGGAAATCCTGGCCCCAGGGACATCAATGGTGAAACTCCACAGACTCACTAGAGGTGGGATTTCAGTCACCCAGGGAGGGCTCAGGTCCTGTAGGACAAGCTGCCTTCTGCATGAGACTCACTGATTGATATTGCAGGTGGTGGAGGAGCTAGAGAGCTTGGGGGCTGGCAACGGGCCGCAGAGCTTTTCACGGGTAGGTTGCTGGTTCCAGAGCAGAGCCTCACAGCTGTTAGCATCTGAGGCACTGCGGCCCAGACCGTAAAAGATATTTCGGTGTCTACCTCCCATTGAAATCAATGGCAGTTAAGTGCCTGAACACCAGAGACTTAACCGCCGATTCCTAGTAGATACGTGTCTTTAAGAGGGTAACTGACCCTTGGAACCATCTACTTAGGGATGTGGTGCAGTGTTTGAAGTTATTACATTGAGACTGGCTGCATTTGTCCAAGACCCACTCTAGCTCACCCACAACTTGTGGGTGCTCAGTGCAGGAACTGCTGGGTAAAAGCCTCTGGCTTTGCTACGCTGGAGGTCAGATTAGATGGCCACAGTAGTCCCTTTTGGCCATTGCGTCTAGGTTTGTGGGTAGCTAGGCAATGATTGATACCCGTTTTATTGGCACCGGGTTTGTTTGTTTGTAAATGATGTATCACTATCTACCCCAGCTGCCCTCCTCCTGGGTCCGGCTCACTTGTAGGCATCACTGTAGGGGCAGGTGTTAAGGAGTGGCTGCGCTGATGTGGGAAGAGAAGCCCCGTGGACTAGTCAGGATAAGTGGTTTGGTCCAAACACGACCCCCCCCTCCCGAGATCTAATGACCCCCAAGGAGAATTGTACCCACGTCAGCTGCCAGAAGGATATCAGCCTTCCCGTGACTGGTTTCACTTCCTTCTAGAACCATGCGTTGCCTTTCTGATGAATCTGGGGAAATTTACTATGTGCCGTCCAGCCTCTCTCTAAACTGCTCCCTCAGCTGTTTTGGAAGAAGGTGGTTCCCACTCATTGGCTCCTAGCTTCATATCAGCAGCTTTCAGTTCCTCTGTCTCACAAGTGGAATACTTGCAAACTCTGCACAACTCAGTCCTCAGCTGTTCCATCCAGGAACCAGCCGCAGATAAATCAGAGTTCCTGTGAATTTGCTCAAGGTTCATGACAATTCACCAGGGGCCTCATGCGAAGCCACTGGGTTGTCCTGGATTCTTTGCTGTGAATATTTGGGCAGCTGCACGAGCTTATTTGGTGTCTAGATCTTAGGCCAGCCATCTGCTCCTGGGCGGATTTTACCCTAGGATTTGTAAGGTGCTTTGAGATGCTCTGGTGGAAGGTGCTTCAGCTGGAGAATGGCTTAATTAGTCTTTTGGGAATAGGTGAATCCTTTTCCTTGAATTTCCAGAACTGCTGAATAGGAAACACCTGACATTTCATCTCCCCCTGCTTTGTCCTTCTGAAACAAAACAGTCCCTTATGTCAAAGCTCTTCCTTTGTTTTTTCGCCTTGAGGGTTTGGTTTTTTTTTAATAAAAAATAATCGTTCCTTCTTGTCAGCAACACTTCCCTCTTTTCAGCCATCTCTTTGCTACTGAGGGCCAGGATTATTATTAGCTGCTTGGGAAAGGGGGTTTCTCCCCTCCTGGAAAATGTCATCGGAAAGGGGGCGGGAATCCTTTTCATCAACATTTTCAGCAGAAAATGGAGACTCTTTTTTTGGAGTCTGAAATACGTGTGGTCTTGGGCTGGGAAAACATTGTTCTTTGAGTTTCTCGGGTCTCTGATGAAAAACCAAAATGTTTCTAGGACAGCAGATGCTTTCTGCAAAAACGTTCATAGAGTCGAAAACCCAAATTCCGCAGAAAAAGAGAAGTAGAAGGAAAACTTTTGACAAGCTCTGTTTAGCGTCCCCCTTTCATAAAGAGGGAAATGAGGCATAGCAACTGACTCACAAATTATTGGCAGAATCAGAATTCGAACCCAGGATCTGACTCAGGGTCAGATCCTCAGAGGTACGTAGGCACCTCACTCCTGTTGATTTTAAGGATCTGGGTCTCATTGCCTACTGCCTTATCCATTGGACACCCTTCCCCCCCAAACACACCTCTTGTTAACACTGATGGTTCTATCTAGTCCGGTGTTTGGTTGTGCTGTGACCCCTCCTTTTCATTGTTGTCCTATTTACTGGCAGTGTTGGTGAATCATATCAGACCAGTTCATCCAGTATTGTTCCATGGGTCTGAATATCATCTGGCTGATGCCATGTGTGGCCATCGTGTGTTTGGTGCTTGCCTCCCTCCATGGCTTCGGCAGCCAACGACCTCCTTCGGTGAAAGCTGGGCCTGATGCGTTGTCTAAGCAGGAGAGTTTGGGCACAGTGCTGCCTGCAGGTACACATTTGCAACCCTCCTAAGAGTTAATGAAAATTGCACCCTCTGTGTAGAGAAGACTCAGGGCTAGTCTGTGATGAATATAAAGGAGATTCTTTACCCAGGTTGCTGGACACAGACAGACCCTGTGGTTCCCTCTGGCCTTGCAGCTTGCAGTGTGTCCTGCCAAGCGTGGCCCCACTGAGTCCTGGCCTGGACTGCACAAGGTTGCTGGCCGGACTACATGCCTATAGGCAGAATTTGGCTTCCTGAACAGGTTTATAATAAAAGCACTGGGTGCAAATACTTCTCCATTCTCCGAGTAGCTCATCTGCCTTCTACTTCTCCAACAGACGAGGTGGTTGGAAACCTCGCGTTTCAATTCCAGTCTGGTGCACGCATCTCTAGCACATCCCACCGGCCACAGCTTGGGAGAGGCCAGCAAATCAGCATGACTGTACAGAGGTCAATGGAGTTGCTGATCATTCATATGAAACACCCAGCTCTCAGAGACAGCAGCTCCCAAGCGCAACCAGGAACAGGGGCTCGGCCTGGCCACAGGTCCGTGCATATCCTGGGATCACTAGGAGAGCAGGGGTGCTGGAAACTGGCTAAGTTAAGTTCCTCAGCCCAGGGAAAAACTCCCATTGATTGAAGGGGCCAACTCTCAGGGAAAGACCCTCTACTCACTTCCTTGGGAGTCAAATAAGCCGGCCCAGATTGCCAGCCAGATGGCAAAGCAGTCAGATGGCTTTGGTTCAAGGGGCTGATCCAAACCTCGGTGACTCTTGCACCTGTCGTGGGGAGCATTTCCATCGGCTGCCATGGGCCAGGCCCCACTTCAATTGTCCATGGCTC